>NW_017672551.1:0-2983 GCF_001879085.1 Nicotiana attenuata
TTACCTGTGATTATTTGTATTGTTTTACACTCATAAGATATGTAATAATTTTTAGAAGCAAACAATTTGGCGCCGTCTGTGGGGATTTCATAGCAAAATCGCGTAGTTCTGCCATGGACCAAAAGGAAAGAAACACCGGAAAAGGAAGAACAACCCCGCATAAACAAGCCAAAGCGGCATATCAGGCCGATGAAACTCGAAGATCTCGAATCAAGGTCCAGTTCCTCTGTCTCTCATCTATCGAATGGTGCAAACAAGAGAACAGCCCCCCTTCTTTGGGGAGAATCTTCGTAAGAGATCTCCCACATCCCTGATAAGGGCTCCAGCCGGAAACCAGCGCGGAGGAATCTCGAATCTCGAATCGCTTCGAGACAGCCTACATACCCCGGTTGGGAAGATAACGATTAAGCTGCTCAACGATCTCGAATCAAAATCGAGCTTCAGCTCCCAATAACCCACGAACCAAAAAAGTTCAACTACGGTTGAACCAAGACAGGCTATGCGCCTTCACCAAAAAGTTCAACAACAGTCGAACCGGGACTCAGGCCATGAGCCTTTGCCGTCAAAATCAACTAAGTTCAACAACAGTTGAACCGGAACTCAGGCTATGCGCCTTCGCCAAAAGTTCAACTACGGTTGAACCAAGACAGGCTATGCGCCTTCACCAGAAAGTTCAACTACAGTTGAACCGGGACTCAGGCCACGAGCCTTCGCCGTCAAAATCGACTAAGTTCAACAACAGTTGAACCGGAACTCAGGCTATGCGCCTTCGCCATTAAATCCAGGCTATGCGCCTTCGCCAAAAAGTTCAACTACGGTTGAACCAAGACAGGCTATGCGCCTTCACCAGAAAGTTCAACTACGGTTGAACCGGGACTCAGGCCATGAGCCTTCGCCGTCAAAATCGACTAAGTTCAACAACAGTTGAACCGGGACTCAGGCTATGCGCCTTCGCCATTACATCAAGGCTATGCGCCTTCGCCAAAAGTTCAACTACGGTTGAACCAAGACGGGCTACGCGCCTTCACCAACAAGTTCAACCACGGTTGAACCAAGACAGGCTATGAGCCTTCGCCACCAAATTTAACAAAGTCCAACAACAGTCGAACTGGGACTCCGGCTGCGTGCCTTCGCCAATAAGTCCAGCCACGGTTGAACCTAGACTCAGGCTATGCGCCTTCGCTATTGAATCCAACGAGCTCGACCTCGCTCGAACTACAAGGATGGACGCCTTCGTCCTCAACTTTAGCAAGTTCAACCACTGTTAAACCGAGACTCAGGCCAAATGCCTTCATCTGTGAAAGCAAAGCCCGACCTCCAACAAATCAAAGCGCAGGATAGGCACCCTCGCCATTCAAGTAAGTTCCCCCAACTCGAATTAAGATTCGGGCCACGTAAAGTTCGGCCCCGGTCAAACTACGAGGCCACGTTTTTTACTACCACGACCGGTAGTTCGACCGCGCCCGAACTGGGACTAAGGCTAAACGCCGCTATCGCCAAATAACGGCTAAGACTCGCCCACACCGAGTTGAAAAAGCAAGGCCATCAATTATATTATGTCTAAGGCCATCGCCACCAATGGTCGACCTAGATTCGACTACGGTGAGTAAACGACTCGACGACAGTCGAAGTCGCCTACATGGCCAAGACCTTCAACTATATCATGGCTAAGGCCATCGCCGCCAACGGTCGACCTAGATTCGACTGCGGTGGGTAAACAGTTTGACGACAGTCAAAGTTGCCTTTATGGCTAAGGCTGCCGATTCCATCACGACTAAAGTCGTCGATCTAAATTCGACTAGGGCCGCCAACGTCGACGGTCAACAAAATAAGCACAAGGCAGGCAATGGAAAAGAAAATTTATATATTTACAAAGTCAATGACGGGTCATCCCCGCTTACACCCGGCCAAAGCCGATCAATACAAGAAATAAAAAAATAATAATACAAGAAACGCCTAAAACGCCAAGTGGCGAACAAGACAAGAAAAAATGCGCAGACATTTTTCTACTCGGTGCCGTCTGCGCATCGTCTGCACCAGCGTCAGCCTCTAGCGTCGCCGTGTCAAAACCACAGTCGGCACGTGCCTCACGAGCCTTCTGACGTGCCCCCTCGAAAGCAGCTTCGATCACGACGCCAGCCTCCCACAAACTCTTATATACATCACGTTGGGCCTCGGCAATGACCCAAAGTTCTCGAGCCTGGATGGAAGAAGGGGCCTGATCCCGTAGCCGCTGATTCTCTTCTTCTAAGGCTGTGATCCGGTCCGCCATGACCTGGGCGTCCTGCTCAAAGACACCAATCCGCTCCTCGAGACTCGCTTCTCTAAAGGCCGCAGCATCCCTTTCCAATACCCGTTGGGATTCGTGCACGCGGATAGCCTCCTCCAACGCCCCGGCCCTCGACGAAGCATCCCTCACTTGAAGCTTCAATGCCGCGACCTCACCCTCCAACGCGGTCACTTTCCCGCTCCATGCCGCAACGGCCTCCGCCGCCTTAGCCTCGCCCCGGCGCTCGCACTCAGCTGCGACCCTCTTTACCGCTTCGAGCTCCTCATCCTTTCGGCGGAGCTGCTCCTCGAGAGCACTCGTCCTGCCAAGTATTTGCTGCATCTGAAGCTCCCGCCTCGCCAGCTCTTCGACCAAGGCCCGGCTGCGAGGATCATTCCTCAAGCGCACGCGCAACTCTCGCCCGCAAAAATATCCCCGAGCGGACCTTGGCTCGACGGATGCTCTCCACCTCCAACAGATAAGACTGCAAAGCAAAGACAACGATTAGAATAAAAGAATAAACCTAAGGCAAAGAAGAAGCGAACCGACGTAACAGTACATCCATGAGCCTTCGCCGTCAAAATCGACTAAGTTCAACAACAGTTGAACCGGAACTCAGGCTATGCGCCTTCGCCAAAAAGTTCAACTACGGTTGAACCAAGACAGGCTATGCGCCTTCACCAGAAAGTTCAACTACGGTTGAACCGGGACTCA
>NW_017672551.1:4144-26367 GCF_001879085.1 Nicotiana attenuata
GCCCCTCGTCCCGCGAGGGCACGCTCGAATCATGGTACCCCGAACCCTCTGTGGGGCGTAGAGGCTAAGCACATGCTGCAGCGTAATCTCCCTACCAGCCAATTCTGCGTATTTGATGAGCATCGCTAACAACTTGTAAAGAGAAGGAGTGAGCTGACCCGGGCATACCCCGTAATAACGACAGAAATCAACCACCAATATTGGGAGCGGGAGCTTAAACCCTAACCTGAAGGGGTAGGCGTAAAAGACGCAGTATCCCCTACGGTCGGTGTGGACCCTCTCCTCGCTTCTAGCGAGAATGACGTCAGCATAGCCGGGGATGACCCCCTGTCCCCGCAGTCGAGACATCCCAATCTCCCCCATTGATGGGGCTTCATCCACCTGATCCTCCCCACCGTCAGCGGTGAAATCGGTCATCGGAGCTCCGGGCAGAGATACTATCTCGTCAACCGACGGAGCCTCGCCAGTCTCCACCAGTTCTGCACCCCCCATCGCCGGAATTGGCCCCTCAGTCACCGGTGAATTAACCGGAAGGTCCGTCGGAAGAACGTTTTGGGAAGAAATGCCTGTCATTGTTGATACAATAACGAGAAAGAAACGAAGTTCGGGGGACAAAGACGAAGGTGAAACAGCAACAAGAAAATCTTCTTCAGAATTTCTCTCAGACAAGCAATAAGAATATGGAAAACAAATTCCTCAGCCTTTATTTATAGGCAATACAAGTGGCCCTCATGCACCCCAACTGCCACCATTAACTACGTGACCAACCGCACGCCGGTTCAATTCCATAGGAATGTGCGTCATTATGACAGGCTCCGTAAAGCGGCCTTGCAAATCACTCGTCGACGTCCCGCCCTCGAAATGGTCATAACGACCTATGAATGCCGAGGAAGTGCTCCTTGCGCCCTAAAAATTTCTTTTTTTTCACCGCCGAGCACGTATCAAGCGTGCCCTCATTCTCCTCGGCCGCGCAACATACGACCCGTTCGTCATGGCCGACGGGTATGTTTCCAAAGCAAACGTAAGGATCTGAGCACAATGCAGCTCGACCTCACTCGAAGTAAGCTAAAAGGTCAAGTGCCTTCGCCCAAAAGGAGAGTTCGACCTCGATCTAACAATGACTTGACAGCCCAATAACAGGATACTAATACTCTACAAGGCTAAGGGCCATCGCCAAAAAGAATTCGGCCTCGACCGAAGCAACAGTCGCCATCCCCATCCGTGTTTCTCGAAATACAGCCAATGGAATCCACTCATCGAGCTCGGCCAAGGCCCGACCTCAATAAGCGGAGGGACTAACTGTATGGGTCAGAATCCGACCCCACGATAATTAACGAGGCTAATCCCGTTTCAAGCTAATTCATGATTAATTAGTGGTACGACCACTCAGAATTGACGATGTTCAACCCGCATCCGGCTCGATCGACAAGGCCATGGCCTATCCGCCACCATAAAGGCGAGATCCCAACGTGGTCACGGCCATTTATTGCCAGCTCACGAAGCCCACAGCTATAAATACTAAGAGTGAAAGCCCTAGAAAGGGGGTTGCTTCTTCATCACTATGGAGGAGAGAGAGAGAAGAGAAAAACACACCCTTCTTATGGGAAGTGAAAACACCATTGTAAGGCTCTGAACCTCTTCATGGAGAGGCAGACTAAACCAATATTATCAAAAAAGGCTTTTAATACCTCTCCCCCTAATCCTGAGTACTGCTTTTCGCTTCCTTCTTGTGGTCCAATGGATTATTACGATTTGCTATGATTTTCCCGTAATTTATTCGTATTGTTTTGCATTCATAAGATATGTGATAACTTTTGAGCAAACAAGATATTTTCGTATTATCACATGCTAGGGCTTTTTTTTTTTCTAAAAAAAAAACTTTAAATAAATTATTTTCCTTGACAAGACATAGTATTGGAAGCTAAAATTAATATTAATGCAACGGTTTAAGTGCTAAAATATGGAATGAGTAGAGGGGGAGGCACCTAGGTTTTACAAAATTGTAGTTAAATAATTAAACTAAGGTTCAACTGAAAATCATACACTAATATAGTGGAATAAAAATAGCATTAGTGTTACTCCCTCCGTCTCATATTAACAGTCGTGGTTACTAAAAGTAGTTGTCTCAAATTATTTGTCATTTTAGAAGTTCAAGACAAAATTGATTATTTTTTTCCTTTTTTACCCTTAGTAATAATTGTTCTTGAAAATGGAGATAATATATAAATAGAATAACTATTCAATGAAGAGAGATTTTATCTTAAGACATAAATAAGGCTAAAATAGTCTAATTCCTTTTCCAATTAATGTTTCTTAAGGGGCGTGTAAAAGGAAAACACGACAAATAATATGAGACATAGGGAGTACATGAGAGACAACTTATTAATTTATATTATGACAGGTGCACTTCTAACATGGAATCATCATTTGACTAATCATGATTTCTTACTCATATTAAGAAACTAAAATAGAAATAAATAATGTTAGAACTGGATAGACTATTTCAAATATGTTATGAAACAATAAAGAAGAAGAAGAATATTGCAAAGAAAAATAGAGAGAGAATTTTTTTATTGATTTTGGCATAAATTACAATGGAATAGAACCCTCTATTTATAGGGAGAGAGTGACTTAGCCACCAAGTAATAAACCCTAGAATCTCTCTAAATATAGACATTCACCATAAATAAAATTCTATTTATAACACTCCCCCTTGAATATCTATTCAACAGATAATGTGCCTCGTTAAAACCTTAACTAAAATAAAACCCAGTGGGAAAAAAAATTCTAGAAAAGGAAAAGGAGTACACATATCTAACAATACGCCTTTTGGTTGCCTCGTTAAAAACCTTGCAAGGAAAAGCCAGTGGGACAAAACCTTGTAGGGGAAAAAGAGTACAACGTGTATTAACTCCCCCTAATGAGAGCATCAATTCACATCCTTAAGCATTTGCATTCCAATCTTGTGCACCATCTTCAAAAGATCGTTGGTAGAGATTTGATAAACAAATCAACCATATTAACTTGAATGAATATATTGCACCTTGAAATCATCATTCTTGATAGAGAAGTAATGTCTTCATATAATGTCGTGGAATGACTTTTCAATATTTCCATAGAGGTATTCTCGCTATCATGTTATCATGCTTATAGTTATAGCAAGATACATATGTGCACAAATTGCATTTAGGATATGGTACTTCAGGACCAAAAATTATATATGCTTTAAGCGATTTAAATCCTTCAAGGATTGGCATATAAGTCATATAATAGACTTTAATTAGATGCATATCAAGTTTTCATGTCATGCTAGACAAATAAGATAACGAAAATTGATTGCACATATCATTGACTTTATACTTTCAAGTGTTTGAACTGCAGGTCCAAAACAACATGTCTTGGAGCAATTCTACTTGAATTGTTTCTCTAGACTTAAGATGCTCATATATATTTATTTAGCGCTATCATAGATGTCGTCGACGAACATTTTATATCGGTTCCAACCTCCTTATTTTTCATAAAGACATAACATAGAGATCTCTTCATTCATATATTCAGGTACCTGAATCTCTCATGAGTTTTTATGAAGTGTTATGTCATGTGATCTTCTAGATCACTTGCCTCCTTTATTATGATCATTTTGATAATTTTCTCATCTTCTTTATCAAGAAGTTTATTTGAAACCGATTTGTCTATCGCTTTAAGCGTATCATAGATTTTGTCCTTCTAGGACTTAATAAGAGCATTTGCATTGAGAATATAGTTACTTTCTTTGGGTCAGCAAATGCGTCTGGCATGCTTTGCAATATATTGCAAATGAATTATCCTTTTATGAACTTCAAGTTCATATATTTTATTCGAGGATCTAGATGTATAAATGATAATTCTTTCCATGTAACTTTTTCTCAAGTGTTGTATCTTGTCTCCCCCTCATGTTAGAAAAACTAACTTTTTTCCTCAACTTTGAGAACCCATCTTTGTGCGTTATGCTGTTAATCAAAATATACATCGCACATCAATAATAATAACATGGGATTATTTGGTTCCTGACCTTGAACCACTTGTGAGGGGAGAATGTAATATACTTTCGTATATAACCTATATCAATGTCATATAGACAACTTTGTTCTCATAAGCAATTGTTTAGCTATTAAGTGGAGGCACTCAATAAATTATTTTGCTAAACCAATTGTGTTATAAACCAACTTATCAAGATAAACTATCCTGAATAGAAAATCTGAAAATTATGCTCGAAACTAAATTACTAAGCAAGTTACCTCGCAAACACCAGCCAGGTTGCGGGTTAATAATAATCGCACATGTAACCATCTCATAGATGCATCTTATGTGGTATACATGGCAGGTGAATGGGCCCATATTTACCTTTGATATTTTCAGCATTCATGGGATTCAATCCCTATTTTAGTTGGTGGATTAATTAATGAGAACAGCCAACATAAGAGAATTCGTAAAGAACTTTCTAGTTCTTTAATATTTACCCATGTGAATTCTCTTTTATTTTTGCACATCATACATAAATTGATATGGGCAAACCAATTGTGCCAACTGAATAAATTATCAATATTGATAAACATCAGATTTACACCATGACGTGTGCAATTATCAATAAACTCCAAGTTTATTATGATATGGGTTTTTATATCAATAAACTTCTTTTTATTGTGGCATTCTTTTGTTTGTGTAGTACAAACTGGAGAATAAAGCGGGTAGCTTTTCACATACATATTACCCCACTACAAGTTGTAGTAATAGAAGATATTAAATCTTTCCTTTATTTATAGTCTCAGTATGGCCAATCGCTTTCGCGAATACTTTAGAAACTCAATAAGTTTCTTTGAGACTTACTACAACACAACGTCTTATTGATAATCAATTTTCTCCAAAATAGTATAATTGACTCTTCTAGAGCTCTCAATTAATTTTGTACTACCACATATTCATCAACATCCATATGGTGAATATCTCTTTTGAAGAGAAAGTTATACCATTATGGTTATGGTCAAAATTATATGCAAGATCTGTTTCTTGCATTACTGTTATTCTTTAATAATCACATTACCAAAATATTTGGCGTACAATAGGTACGTGACCAATGACTATTCATGCCATAATAATGACATTGTTTTCTTATATCATCTCAAACCTCCTTTTAGAGGTGAGTGTGGTGTATTCACTACCACTGTAGCACATTCATATTCTTCCAAGAATGAATATGTATTCATAAATCAGATGTTTTCACATTCACATCATGAATGGATCATAGTCATCTGTATGTGCTTTACGAAATCTTATGTCAAATCGATGACAAACATTAACTTCATAGAGTGAAGGCTTATTTTGAGAATCCTTATTATTCTCATTACCACGATAATGACGATTATAATTTCGTCTATTACCACGTCCACATCCATTGATACCTTTATGGTAATAATTTTGTCTTCTTTCAGACTTATCGCATATTGCTATCACATTCTCTTAAGGGAATGCGAATGGAGCAAATTCAATGGGACGGGCTTCCACTTCTTGTGCTCATAATCATACATGAATTTGATCATGGCAAGACATAGAAATTTTACCACTTCGAGTGGTTATAATTTCTTACAAACTCTATTAGAGTTATAATCAAAATTTATTGTCTTTGCTTGTATTCAAAATCAAATTATAGAATGTCAAGAATTTAAAAGAGAAAATAAAGTAAAATGCTTACCTTAAATCCAGAATTTAATCATGAAGGAAGTTCATGGAACAATTGACAATCATTATTCTCAATCCCAAAGCTTCTACTCAATTGGTTAGAGTCTCGTGTTGATAACGTGTTATGAAACAATAAAGAAGAAGAAGAATATTGCAAAGAAAAATAGAGAGAGAAAATTCTTATTGATTTTGGGATAAGTTACAATGGAATAGAACCCTCTATTTATAGGGAGAGAGTGACTTAGCCACCAAGTAATAAACCCTAGAATCTCTCTAAATATAGACATTCAGCATAAATAAAATTCTATTTATAACAAACTAAAAGTTCAAATTGTTATGATTCATATTCTTATTTATTTATTTTATCTCTTTAATATATATGCCATCTTACATGAGATTTTAAGTCTTCTAATGAAAAACGTGAAAGTATATCTCAGCCTACTTTGATACCAAATTAATAGCATGGTTAGCCAAATTTCGAAAAAAAATAGAAATTCTTATTTTTTAAAAAGTGCTTATTTTAGAGAGCTAAGGTACTTGTCAAGTATTTCTTCTCTAAAAATATAAATAATTTTTAATTGTAGTAGTAATAGTTAATTTTGAAAATAAATCATTAGTTAGATGGATTTAGCATGGGATTCTGATTGATTTAATTTAATTCCTTAAATTAATTAAGAGACGAGGTCGACAGATGATAATAATTTGCAAAAATATTCCATCATATAGTATATGGGATGAATCCATTGATGAAGGATTTAGTGAGGGAAAAAACTTATTTAAGATAATAATGTGTATTAATAGTTAAGTGATGATAGATTATGCAAAAGACATGTTTCATATGGTAGATTCAAGATTTAAATTTGATAGATTCGATTTGTAAGGTTTTATCACTGAACTCGTAACTGTATTTTTAATGTTGCACATCGAATATACTGGATTATGAACGTGCGTTGCTGATATGCTGCATTCCGCCGGTGTTAGGTACCCGCTTTGAGACCCCAACGAATATGGATTTGCACCGTATAGAATTATTAAAGAGAAAAATGCTTCCTACAAAATATATTTCTCTTAAAGCTCGAATCTTAGACCTCTAATATACAAACGACATAACTTAAATCCTAACTATTATGCTATGCATTTCTATTTGTGGGAGATATATTTGGTTAGGGATTGACCTGAGAAAGGTTGTAAGATCAATGGGGGAAGACCTTGATTTGTAGGGTATAAATAATTAATTAGGAAAAAAATAAGACTAAAAATAATTAATTAGGAAATTAAAGTGATTATGTGGTGCAAGTGGAGCTTCTACTGATTAAAATATGACAACACATTATTGGAAGCTTAACAATTCTTTCCATCAGTTTTAAATTCTAAATGATTCTAATTTCCTCATCAGCACAGTCAAAGAGCAGAAAAATAAGTATGCTTTTTAATAATTTTACACGAGCCTAAGTATTTACTTTCATATATTATCTGATTTTAAATTCTTTTAAGAAAAATATTTGATACTTAATTCTATTAAATCTAATGTCCAACGCTACTAGACTAAAATACATTTGCCACTTGTTTTTCGGCGTATAATTTAAAAGTTAATCTTATCTTCACCCTATGCAGAGGTGAAATTAGAGTTTTAACTTTATTTATTCTTGATTTTAGAAAGACGGATTTAAATATTAATAATTAGGTTCTAACTTTAATATTTATATATATATTTAATGATTTTTTTTTAAAAAAATTATTGAATTCACCTGAACCCGTAACCAAGCTACTAGCTCAGCCCTCGACTCTAACTGAGTGAGTGTCTCTTACTTAGAACCTTCACACCAAGTCACCAAGAAGACTACAAGAGGAAATATACATATATAGAAACTTTTACAGTTATTGAGGGAATGTATGTTGTACAAAAGTCCAAATAAAGCAATACTTTAAATAGTAAACGTACTATGATCAAGTGGCACTTCAAAAGTTTTAGCTATGATTAATTATTATTTCAACTTTCTGCGGAGTGAAGAATATCAAAGTTGGCAGCTAAGCTTCAAGGAAGCATGTACGGGGACGGGTTTGTCGAATTCAGTAGCTTTTGCTTAGATTCTGTATCTGTAAATCTTTTGCTTTGGCTGCTATTCACTTGACCACCATGTAAAACGTATATTATCGCCATTCTTAATCGAAATTCAGAACCGAACAAAAAAAAAAAAGAAGATAGAATACCTTTCTTAGCTAGTCTAGCGGGTTATAAAACCTAAGATTACAAGAGCCATATAGAAGACATTCCTTTCAATTAGAAAATTCATTAACTATGTATAAATTTCTGACTCTGTGTGTCTGATAATTTAATAAATAAAAAGAGAAAAAGGGCCACTGCACATGTTCCTATGACTTGCTAGTGATATGCTTATTATGAATTTTATCGTTCTCCTAACTTTACTATACGCGTGAACAAACTCATTGCAAATTTCATCAAAACCAAACTTTTTCCTATTTAATTATTAATAATTCCTTTATTCATTAATATAATTATTACTCTCTCTTTATTTATTTATGTACTATGAAACGTTTATTTATTGTTGTTTTTTGAAAAGAAGAGAAATTAATACTTCATCCGTTTCAATTTATGTGACACTTTATATTTTTCAAGATTTAAATGATTTAATTTTAACTGTATATTTGAATATAGAATTTTTAAGTTTTTCAAATTAAAATTTATATATTTGAAAATTACATAAAAAGTATTATAAGTTACATTAATTAAGAATTCAAAATATTTAATAGCATTAAATAATTTATTGACCCTAGAAATTCAAATGGAGAGCCTAAAGTAGTAACCCTGGCCTTGCATAATCAGCTAACAAGCTGGCCAAAGCTGGTGGGGAAGAATGGGAATAAACAAACACACACATATCCCCACCAAATCGTGCATAAATATCACTATAATTTCATCTCAATCTTCTTTTCGATCTTCTATAATTCCTTGGAGGTATTTGTTTATTTTATCATTTTTTTGGCTTTTAGGGTTTGGCTACTATCTAGATCAGAGTTGGAACACCGATGGTACGGTTAGGGGTGGAGCCAGAATTTGAAGTTTATGGATTCTATACTTATCATCATATCAATAGCTCGTCTAAGTAAGTTACTGATTTTGTAATTAAATATTTTACTTATGTAATGGATTTCATAATACAAATACAAAATCTAAGTAAAAATGACTCGGATCGTCCGAACTGGCAACTAATACTCTAGCTCTGTCCCTGGCAAAGGCGAAGCTTTCAAGCTTACGGGTTCGGGATTCTAATCCGTTTAAGTTATTGGGTTTTAAATTAATATTTTTACATAATTAATGAATTTTTAAAAGATAAATATAAAGTTTGAACTAAAGCTGCTGAGTTCGGCTGAATTCGTAACCGATACTGTGACTCCGCCCCTGGTCCCTGGGTATTGTCAATTCCAAAGCCCTTAGTATTTGTAATGTTTAATAAACATTACAAGAAAGGTCAAAACCCTAGCTCCCAATCCTTTCATGTAAAGCAGAGAAGCTCCATAAATCCAAGGCCTCATGCACATGCTCCCCTCTTCTTTCCAATGAATTTGCACTCGAGAGGGCCAATTGGTTTGGGGGAGGGGGGGGGGGGTGTTTATATCAGAGGTGGATCCTACAATGATTTAAAGTTGATGGTTTTTTACGATGATTTCGAGTTACAAATATAATAATAACTGGATTAACAGTTATCTATAGATATTTGCTAAATTCTTTAATACAAATATGTAATTTAAACAAAAACTACTGGATTCACTAGAACCCATAAGCTTAAGGCTAGATCCGCCCATCATGCATATGGTGTAGAAAAAGAAATTATTCCTCTATTTAAATGAATGCAGGTATTTGATGAAGCTGAACGGGGCAATTGATCAACTAGCTACGGGCAGTGGCGGAGCTAGAAGTTGCACCAAGGGGTGTCAAAATATTAAAAAATATCAACGTATAATAAATATATATAAAACAGAAAAATTTATCTAGTAATACAATGTAATTTTTTGTCGAAGAGGTGTATACATGATCCGCTCAAACCCCTTAAGTTGTAACGATGCAGTTTAGTCATATATAACATGTGAGATATGCATGTTGATTTATCATTTTAATTTATATATACTAACGGTGTAAAGAATTTCTACATTATACTATACTTTAATCCGTTAATGCATTATTTTTCAAGTTGCTAATCTTACTTTTTAAAGACATTTACTTGTAGTTACCTTTCGGCGAACCTCATATATTAGTTCTCACAAATGATAATAACATGTAATTATCCATATAAAGTGGGATTAATAATCTTAAAATAAGGCAATTCATCTAGGATTAGTAAAAGTTCTTTATACTGGGATTAATATATTTTTTGAGTTCAAATTCGAGACCTTTAATTGAGGACGTGAAAATTCTATTAAATCCCTTTTACCTATGGTAAGAGATCTTTGTGTAAAAATAGCACAAGCTAGCCAGTTTTCGGACTGGTCATTGAAAAATAGCCAGCATTTGCAAAGTCATTGAAAAATAGCCACTATTTTGCTGCAACGCGGAAAGTTCAAGCATACTATACTGGAGATCGGTGCACCTGTGTATGAACTTCCACCATATTATGCTGGATCGGTATATTATACTGGAACTCCAGTATAATATGCTAGAAGTCCAGTATATTTTTCCAGTATAATATATTGGAGTTCCAGGATACTTTGCTGGAACTCCAGGATACTTTGCTGGAGTTCCAGCAAGGAGTTCCAGTATACTTATGCTGGAACTCCAGTATATTATACTGGAGTTCTAGCATGTTATACTGAAATTCCAGTATATTATGTTGGAGTATTTTCCGGATTTTGAACAGTGTTTTTGTTCAGATTTATCTTTACATGAAAAATGGCTAAATTTTAATTACTTTGAAACTGTTGGCTATTTTAGAATGACCACTTATAACTCTGGCTATTTTTGAATTTCTTGTTTTAGGCAAATTCCAAGAAGTAGAGTGGATAAAGAAATAAAGTGGGGTCAATCTACATGGCATCAATAACGTGGTGTAAACCATGGGTTGATCAGCTGGCAGGAATGGGCATTTTTGTGGCTAAAACGACCTTAGCACATAACAGTCAAATTATGAGTACCCCCAAGGACATTTTAGGCTAGCCCCCTATCTTATAGTGTGGGGACTCGAATAGAAAATTTAATTTTTGTGTACTGACAGTAAATAATTTTGTAACACCAACAAATTTATTGTTATTTTAAAAATATCAAATTATTTAAAAGATAATTATAAGTAATTAGGGGCGGATCCAACCCTTTGATAGCGGATTTATTTGAGTCCAGTACTTTCAGTGTGGAACATAAATTTATGTGTAAACATTTACTACAAGTATAACATAAAGTAGATTTGAACCCATAAGTAACTTTAAAAATATAATAAATTTAAACCCATAAAATTTAAATTTTGCATCCGACTATGCAAGTAATTGTCAATTATAAGTACAACTAATTACCTATAAAATAGTGCATGTAACATAAGAAAAGACAAGTCAATAACTTGATATAATCGGTTAAAATAATGACAGTATAAAAGTTATTTAGATACCATCAGTGTATATAAGTTAATCCGATTTAATTAAAAAAACCCCAATTTATACACATGAACATCCTCGCTATATCCCAGCCAGCTTCCTTCAATGCTAGCTAGTTTGACCTTCTAAAGATTTTTTTTGAATTCTTCAATAAAATCATCCAAAACTGGGGAAAAAAGTGTAAAAAAGAGAATAAGAGAAATATGAGGCGAAGCCAAGATTTGAAGCTAAATGATTTGAGATTCTATTCCTTCTAAATTTTTAAAAACAAATACAGAGTTTGAACCAAAATTACTGAGTTCGATCGAACCTGCACCCGAAACTCTAGGTCCGGCCCAACCTCTAATATAAAAATGTAGTTACCTTTGAGTGTGAACCTTATTTTTCAATTAGTTATTCAAATAAAATAATAGTTGGCAAAATCTAGCTTATGATTATATTTGAGAATGACCCCTTGAAAGCCATTAAATTCTCACCTTCTATCACATTCCCCTTTCATATATCTCACTACATACACTTCTATTTAAACACCTTCTTAGTTCCCAATTTCAAATACAAACTTTCAAAAAACCAACTTTCTCTTCTTTCAATATCTTCACACACTACCATTGCTCAATAAAAATCAAGAATAGCGGAAATAGGTTCGTGTTCTGCTTTCAAAGTCAGTCGTCAACTCTTTCACTCCACCATTGAATAATAAAAAACCAAGAATAGCGAAAATAGGTTCGTGTTCTGCTTCCAAAGTTAGTCGTTGAGTTTTTCACAATAGATCAACAAACATGGTTAACTTCAATGATCAAGATTTTTTTTCTAGTAAATGTGTATGGGTAAATGGCCCTGTTATTGTAGGCGCAGGTCCATCAGGACTAGCTGTGGGTGCATGTTTAAAAGAACAAGGAATTCCTTGTATTATCTTGGAAAAATCTGATTGTATTGCATCATTATGGCAGAAAAAAACTTATGATAGACTAAAACTACACCTCCCTAAACAATTCTGTCAATTACCCAAATTCCCATTTCCACAACACTACCCTGAATACCCCACAAAGAAACAATTCATTGAATATCTTGAATCATATGCTAGAAAATTTAACATCAATCCAAGATTCAATGAGTGTGTTAAATTTGCAAAATATGATCAATCTTGCAAATTGTGGAAGGTGAAAACTGTTTCTCCAAATGGTTTAGAAGTTGAATATATTTGCCAGTGGCTTGTTGTGGCTACAGGAGAAAATGCTGAGAAAGTTGTGCCTAATATTGAAGGTTTAAAAGAATTTGGAGGTGAAGTGATTCATGCTTGTGATTATAAGTCTGGTGAGAAGTTTTTTGGGAAGAAAGTTCTTGTTGTTGGATGTGGAAATTCTGGCATGGAAATTTCTCTTGATCTTTGCAACCATAATGCTCAACCATCAATGGTTTGTCGTAGCTCGGTAAGTAATCAAAATATACACTGACAGTATAAAGAATATCATATCAAGGTACTAATCTTACTTTTAATGGACAGTTACTTGTAACTATCTTTCAGCTGACCTGATATATATCAGGTCACACTAAAGATAATTACAAGTGGTTGTTAATAAAAATTAAGGTTAGTAATATTAAAATAAGGCAGGTTATCTGCTACATCGAGTTAAAATATATTACGAGTGTAAAAATTCTTTATACTATCAGCATATAAAGCTAAAAAGAAACTACAAAGTTTGGTTCTAATGGAGTTTCGCTTTGTTTTCAGGTTCATGTTTTACCAAGAGAAATCTTTGGAAAATCAACATTTGAGCTAGCTATGTTTATGATGAAATGGCTACCACTTTGGCTAGTTGATAAAATTATTCTCATTTTGACATGGTTTAATCTTGGAAATATTGAGAAATTTGGACTAAAAAGGCCATCAATTGGTCCTTTGGAACTAAAGAATACACAAGGGAAAACTCCTGTTTTGGACATTGGTACATTGGAAAAAATTAGATCAAGAAAAATTAATGTTGTCCCTGGAATCAAGAGGTTTTCATGTGGCACTGTTGAACTTGTCAATGGTGAAAAACTTGAAATTGATTCTGTTGTTTTGGCTACTGGTTATTGCAGCAATGTCCCTTATTGGCTACAGGTGAGAAAATGTTCTTATCAAATTTTTGGATTTTATTTAAATTTGGTTTAATACCTAAATTAACGTTCGTACTTGTACGGATTTCTAGTGCGGGCCCTTTAACTCGAGGGGTTGTCAGACAGACACCTTAGCTCGGTCAAAACACAACTTTTCATCAATAAGATCGAGTTGTGGTGTCTGTTTGAGAACCCGTCGAGTACAGTTAAGGTTAGACAACCATGCACGTACATATGTCAAATTTGGAAAGAAAAAAAAGAAATTTTATGGAATATTATTGAATAGTGGACTAATGTTGTTTTGTTATGTTTTGTACAGGAAAGTGAATTTTTTTCCAATAATGGATTCCCAAAATCACCATTTCCAAATAGTTGGAAAGGAAAATCTGGACTATATGCAGTTGGTTTCACAAGGAGAGGGCTAGCTGGTGCTTCTGCTGATGCTATTAGAATTGCACAAGAAATTGTCAAAGTTTACAAACAAGATCTTAAGCAAAAAAAGCAAAAAATTCCCACACATAGAGGATGCATCTCTACCTTTTGATTCAATCATAAAAATATACTTGGCAACTCGGTGCACATGACATCCCACGTTCATGCTGCAATGTCCGTGGAAGGGTCATAACCCAAAGGATGTGATGTAGCCTACATTAATAACTACTTTGACGGCTCGAACGCATGAAAAAAAGTGTAATTAGCCCTCTCCACAAAAAGTCCAAGTTTTGGTACAGTTTGGACATTTTGTATTGGTAGCAACCGGTCCAGTGGAAAGTTCGGTCCTGCATAAGTTATCGGATCCTAAAAAACAAAAAAAAGTTTGTCGGAAAGTGAGTATGTATATGTATATATATATATTACTTATATTGACCCTTAGTACATATTTGTTTTTTTAGAATTACTACTAATGATTAATCAAATGACAAAGATATTCTTTTATTGTTAAAAGTATTCTTTGTTCTAAATTTCATGTTTATTGTTTAATTAAAGCACTGATTTAGACCACAAGTTATGGTGAGATACACTAGATAAGCCTCAAATAGACACAAAAATAACCATTCTCTCATTCATATTGGTGCAGCTTTTAATGAAATCAGAGAAAACTTTAATGTGAAAATGACTCCTAATTTTGCCCTTTCTATGCATATTTTTCAAAGCATTAAGGGGTCGTTTGATATGATATATTAGAAAAAATAATATATGTATTAACTTTGGTATTGCTAAATCACTGTTTAGTAGTATTTTTTAATATATTTTTATACATACCAAACCATGACATTAGTAATACCATGATTTTTAATATATAGATAAGCATATATAAAGACAGAACTGCCCTTTCAAAATTTTTTTCTAATAATATGGAGGGTGTTTTTATAAACAAATAATTTTTAAAATACATGTAATTTTTAATACACAAATAAAACTGTCGATAAGAACTAATCTCATTATTACTAACGCACTCTATTCAATACTGCTCTTATACACTCTACTAAATCATCCCTAAATAGATTATGAAGTATTACAAAAGGAATGTCCTGTTTCAAGTTCTTTTCAATTAGTCATAGTCAGCATAGTTATGGAATTTTGATAGCAACTAGTCATCATTTCAACACCATACACATACGCATTTACACTAAAGGGTCGTTTTGGTTGGGTGCATAAAAATAATGCTGAATAGGGTGTATTAGTAATGCTGGTATTAGTTATGCTTGCATTAGTTATGCTGGTATTAGTTATGCTGACATATTTGTTATCCATTGTTTGGTATGATGTATTAAAGCATTGCACAATTTCTAAAAGAATTGCTTGTTTACAAAAATGCACTCAAAACCAGTCCATCACTCTAACTTTTTAAAAGAAACATATGTTGAGAAATATTTTTGTGTGAAAAAATTTTAAAAAAATTATTTGATTTGTCTATCTATATTATAATATAGAACTAAATATTTATTTATAAAAAATATATACGCTAAGTATTTATTTGTTTACTAGAGATATAATTTTATTTCTCAATATTTGGATTATTTTAAACTTGCATTAATATAATAACTAGCATAATAATCAAGCATAAATTTTGAAGGGTAATTTTATCTTTAACTAAGCTAATGTATGCATTAAAACCCATTGCATTACTAATACCATGGTTTTCTATGCATTAGTTATGCATAGGATAATACCAAATAGGATGTATAACTAATGCTTGCATAACTAATGCATATGTTCAACATGTCTACCAAACAAGGTATTATTAATACACAAAGCTAATGCATGCATTATTTTATCTAATGCATCCTACCAAGCGACCCCTAAGGGTGTCTAACGGGCCGCGTTTAACCGTAATTGGACCAGACCAGTTAAAATCGGAACCGATCCGGACCGGTACAAGGGGGCCGGGTGTGGCTGGATTAATGGGGTAAGGGAGGTTGGTCCGTTTACGCTGGGGCTACCGGTTAATCGGCCCGGTCAAACTCAGTCAACGATTTTTACTGTAGACCCGGTTAACCGGCCCGGCCCGGACCGGCCCAGACCGATATAACGCTACTTAATTTTATTTTTATTTTTTTTATAGTGGGGCCTTTTTCTGACCGTTGGCAATGGTCTTCTGGCCTTGGAGCCGTTGCCAAACGGTAGATTTGCACAAATAGCCCATTTTAGGCTTTAAAAAAAAACACTTTTTGTAATTACCTAATTAGCCCTTTGAAAAACTACAAATACACCCCCCTCTTCTTTATTTCTTCACTCATCTCTGATTTCTCAAACTTACATTTTCAATTATCATTCTCTCATTCTTCACCTAAAGTGCAATTAAGTATTTGGCTCTCATTTTTTTTTTTGGAATTTCACTTATCGTATTATTTAATATTTGAAGTTTGAAGTTTGAACAATTGACATTTCTTCGTGGTAATATTGGAGTTGTGAAATCATCAAGTGTTCAATTTATTGCCGAATTCGGTGCACTCCCTCCAACTCTTTCTCTTATTTACTATTCTATTTGCATATTTAAGTTTTGCTATTAGTTCAATTTTAACATGTTTAATGCTGCAAAAAGAGTTTGTAATAAGGTTACTAATGGGGAAAATAAAAAAAAGAGGTAGTACTTCTGCTTCAACATCTGCTAGTAATTTAAATGACTCTACACATATTCCTGAAACATTACCTGATAATAATATAGATTATGAACAATTACAGGAAAATTTCAGTATAGAAGATAATGAATGTAACGACCCGGTTGTTCGTTCTGAGAGTTATAGCCCCATATCCCCCATCTATGCTTATTTATGTGTTGTTCAGCTGTGTTGAGTTGTATCGAGTTGGTAGGTTTGGGTTTGGAGTAGTTTTGGAGTGAAACGAACACTTAGTCTCTTAGTTAGAAAGCTAAGTTAGAAAAGTCAACCGGAAGTTTACTTATGAGTAAATGAATTCGGATTTGGATTTTATGATTCGATTAGCCTCGTTGGGTGATTTTAGACTTAGGAATGTGTCCAGAATGTAATTTGGAGGTCCGTGGTAGAATTAGGCTTGAATTGGCGAAAGTTGGAAGTTTAGAAGTTCTTAGGCTTGAATTCGAGGTTGATTTAGTGTTTTGGGTGTTTCGGAGGTTCGACTAAGTTCGGGTGAGTTTCGGATAGGTTTGCGTTGTGTTGCACGTGAGTTGTCTGCGTAGCACGTGAGTTGACCGTGCGGGTCCAGGTATTGATACCATAGCACGTGAGTTGTCTGCGTAGCACGTGAGTTGACTGCGGGTCCAGGTATTGATACCATAGCGTGTGAGTTGTCCGCGTAGCACGTGAGTTGATCGTGCGGATCCAGGTATTGATACGATGGCACGTGAGTTGTCCGTGCTTAGCGCTTGGGCTTTGGGAGATCCTCCGGAGTCTGTACACACCCCCAGTGAGCGCGGAGTGTTGAGTGTTTTGAATGTGTTGAGTGCTGAGTGCGAGTGCTGAGTGATGGAGTGACATTGCTGTGAGGTTGCATTTATTTTTGTTGTTGCTGCATTTACCTGTTAACTTCTTTGTGGTATTTGTTGGTTTTATGGAATTTACCTGATTATTCATGTTTATTGTAAATTATGAAAATAAATAATTGGACTGTTTTACTTGGCTCGTCACTACTGCTCAGTTCCTTAGTTATTTCTGTTACTACTGAGGTGGTTGTACTCATACTACACCCTGTACTTTATGTGCAGATCCAGGTGAGTTAGAGCGCAGCGATCGTTGAGTTCAGGCCGGCTATCTGTGGAGATTGCAAGGTAGCTGCTAGTGTCCGCAGGACCTTGTTACTCCTCTTGTCATTTCTTCTTTTGCACAGTTAGACAGTTTATATATCTTAGTTTATAGTAGACCCTCATGACTTAGTGACACCCCGATGTTTGGGGCTCGTTTCCGTTTTTTTTCTATATTATATTTAGAGTTGATTTAGTTTATGAAAAATTTAAATGTTGAAATGTTTTATTAATTTCGTATAATCGGTTTAGTAGTAATATTTTGGGAAGTAGGCTTGCCTTGTAACGCGATAGGCTCCATAACGACCATGGTTAGATTTTGGGTTGTGACAATGAATTAGAAATGGAAGATGAGATACCACTTACACCTAGTAGTATTGGAGCTGGTAGTAGGGGTGGTGGTCGTGGTGGTAGTAGTAGACCACCTGTAGCCCGACTACTAATCGGAGAATAAAAAGTAAGGTTTGGAAATTTTTTGACGAAATAGAAGGTACTGATAGAGTTAAATGCAAACTTTGTAATGATACTTTTAAACATAAGACTAAAGGACAATTAGGGGGGGACTGGGACACTTGGTAGACATATGAGAATTGAGCATCCTATAGAATGAGGCTCTGATGGAGATGAAAATCAAGCAACTCTAAGCCCTACTACTGGAGGACTTATGAAGTATAATAAAGTGAAGGATCGTGATGAGTCAGCAAAAATGATTGTTTTCGGTTGTCTACCTTCTTCTTTTGCTTCTTCATCATATCTTATTATGTATATTCAAAGAATTTATAATCCTTTATTTAAAGGTATCCCTAGAAGTACTTGTAGATCTAATATCTTTAGATTTCATGGACACTATCAAACAAACATACGTTATTTGTTTAGCCACCTTCCTTGTAGAGTTTCTCTAACTTCTGATATTGGCCATGCGGTTAATGGAAATGATTTTGACAATTACATGTCATTGGATAGATGATAATTATTGTATGCAAAAACGTATTATCGCTTTTAAATATGATGAAGATCAGAGTCATACTGCTGTATTTATAAGTACTACTATTGTGATAACCCAAAATGTCATCTTTAAATTAAATAATCATCTCGGTGTTTTAAGACCTTGAATAGCTCTATCAATAATCCCTCGACTTGCGTGCGCAGTCCGTATAATTTTCCGGAAGGTTTTTGTATGACAAAAATGGATTAAATTATGATTTAGAGCTTTAAAACTCAACTGAGTTGACTTCGGTCAACATTTTGAGCAAACGAATCCGGATCCAAGTTTTGGCCATTCTGGTAGTTCCGTATCGTAATTTTGGACTTAGGGGTGTGTTCGGATTGTGTTTTGGAGGTCTGTAGCTAATTTAGGCTTGAAATGCCGAAAGTCGCATTTTTGAAGTTTTCAGTTCGATAGTGAGATTTTGATCCGAGGGTCGGAATGGAATTACGAAAGTTGGAATAGCTCCGTAGTGTTAAACGTGACGTGTGTGCAAAATTTCAGGTCATTCGGATGAGGTTTGATAGACTTTTTTATCAAAAGCGTGTTTTAGAGTTTTTGGAATTCTTAGGCTTGAATCCGATGGAAAATTGGTGTTTTGGATGTTGTTTTGAGCGTTCCGAAGGTGGGAACAAGTTTGAATGATGTTTTATGACTGGTTGATGCATTTTGTTGAGATCCTGAAGGCCTCGGGTGGATTTCGGAAGGTTAACAGATCGATTTTTACTTGAAGAAAACTGCTGCATTTTTTTCACAACACTGTGAATAGTACCCGTGAATAGTGACCATGAATAGTACCCGTGAATAGTCCCCATGAATAGTGACTATGAATAGTACCCCGTGAACAGTAAAAACGCGTGAACAGTACCCGAATTCTGGACAGAACGTTTATTTCAGAAAATGGGACTTTGTCCCATTTTTCATTTTTGTCAAATTGGAGCTCGGGAAGAGGTGATTTTCGGGAGATTTTCAGAGAAAACAACGGGGTAAGTGTTCTTAACTTAATTTTGATTAGATTACCCGAATCTATTACTAGTTTTGGTATTAAATCTATGAATTTAGTTGGAAGAGTTTGAAAACTCTCTTGGATAGATTTGAGGATTTGAGGGTCGAAATGTTATCGAAATTTAGTAATTTTGTTATGGTTAGACTCGTGGTTGAATGGCTGTTCATATTTTGTAACTTTCGTCGTATTCCGAGACGTGGGCCCCACGGGCGATTTTGAGTTAAATTTCGGATTTTTAATGGAAAATATAGAAATTCATATGGAATTAATTCCTATAATTTTTATTGACTGAATCGAATTGTTTATGACTAGATTTGAGAATTCCGGGCACGAATTCTCGAGGCAAAGGCTTGTTGGAATTTTGAATTGGTTGCAAAGCGAGGTAAGTGTTTGGTCTAACCTTAGCTCGAGAGATTAGGAGTTGTGTCCTACTTGTTATGTGTTATTTGTTGAGTACGACGTATAGGCATGGTGACGAGTATCTATACGTTGGTGTCAAGCATGCCCGTGAGTCTTATACTTTGATTAATGTGACACCGTTTCGTATTGTATATGCTCTATATGATAGTTTCTATTGAGGAATATGACTTGTGGAAGTATTATTGTTAATTGAACACGGTAGAGCGTTGGCTCAAGTTAAAAATTGAATTGTTGAACATTATAGAGCATTGGCTCAAGTTGAGAATTGAATTGTGAAACATTGTAGAGTATTGTCTCAAGTTGTGAATTAAGTTGTGAAGTAAACGTGAAAGAAGAAAGGAGAGAGAGAATCATGATATTGTCTCCCTTGCCGGGATGTTATTGTTTTGATGTTGTTTCCCTTGCCGGGATTTGATTGTCGTACTATTGTTACCTTGCCAGGATTTTATTGTGATTTTATTTATTTCCTTGCCCTTATTTTTTGTGATTGTTGTTTGGGTGAGGAAGAGTGTTAAAGCACGAAGGGTGATGCCGTGTATGATTTTGTGAGGAAGAGTGTAAAGCACGAAGGGTGATGCCGTGCCGCACGATATACAATTCCGTGCCGATTATATTGATTTTATGGTGAGGATGAGAGTAAAAGCACGAAGGGTGATACCGTGCTGTTTATATTGATTCTTATGGTGAGGATGAGAGTAAAAGCACGAAGGGTGATGCCGTGCACTTGTCCTTGATTTTCCTGATTCTTGCTGATAATTGAGTTATGTTGTCCTTTACGTTTATTTACTGATTTTCTGTTGTTACTTGATTTTATTTCGATGTTACAGATTCCCTTACCCTATTTGCCTTGTGTTTGTTGCTTGGGTGAGGAAGAGTGTAAAGCACGAAGGGTGATGCCGTGTATTGTTTTGGTGAGAGAGTGTTAAAGCACAAAGGGTGATGCCGTGTATTGTTTTGGTGAGAAATTGTTAAAGCACGAAGGGTGATGTCGTGCACTTGTCCTTGATTTCCTGATTTTTATTGATAACTGAGTTACGGTTTCTCTACATTTAATTGCTGGTTTCCTATTGATACTTGTTGTACCCCGCAACATGATTCCCCCTTCCTATTTTCAATTGAACTGTGGTGATCCTCATATTTATTTGTTGTTCTTCTGTTATTATTCGATGTAACCGCAAATGTTACCCCCTCCCATGCTTACCTGTACATTACTGTTCTTCTTTTCCGCTGTATATGATTTAACTGCACAGGTTTATTTGGTGGTCTGGTCCTAGCCTCGTCACTACTTCACCGAGGTTAGGCTAGGCACTTACTAGCACATGGGGTCGGTTGTGCTGATACTACACTTTGCGCTCTTTTTGTGGAGATCCCAGTGCTATAGACTTCGGACCGCAGTGAGATTGTGATCGCAGCCAACTACGCACCAATAAAAGGTAGCAAGAGAGGGCCGCAATAGCTTTTACCCGATTTGTGGGTCGGGATCGAATCCACAGAGAGCTAGGATTGGAGTTGGGTATCTACTTAGCTTAGGATCGCGTGTGTGTTCTTATTTGGTCTTCTCATAATTTTTGGGGTTTCTTTTATAAACTACTATTATAAAACTACTAATTAGAATTGAAACTAGATTACACTAAGAGATAATTGCTAAGAGTTGTATCTAATGGATTAAGGGGCACTAGGGTAGTGACTTTCACCTAGGTGGCTAATTGACGGGTAATTGCTTCTAAAGCTTGATTGACATGATTGGGGAAATATGTATAACCATTGCACAATTTTACCCACTCTCACACCTCTCGGTAGAGAGAGTGATTTTGCCCAATTGACTCCCTCGAGACCAAATGGGTAGGCAAATTAGCTCAAGCAACTAGGGTTCAAGTCGGGTAATTACTCTCTCGAGATTTAACCATTTAATTGGGACTATCAATTCTCTTGAGTCCATCCCAATTCCTTGTTGGGTCAATTTTGGAGACTTAGGCTCTCTTTCTCAAGAAGAGCCAAGTCAACTTAGCACAAACCAGTGTTTGCAACCACCAATTCATAAATTAAACTATAAAAATTGACCCAAATACAAACACCCATAGTCAATCTAACCTTAAATCACAACACCCACTAAATTACCCACACTAGGGTTCGAGCCACAACCCTAGCCTAATGGATTTAGCTACTCATGCTTGAAC
>NW_017672551.1:26861-57527 GCF_001879085.1 Nicotiana attenuata
ACGCTCTTCCGATCTGAGTTTTCTGGAGCATATTACCCTACTGTTACTATGGCTTTAGTACATACAACTGAAATATCTTTTATACTATTTGAATTTAAGAAGAAAGAAAAATATAGGGATGTTGAACAAATGCAAACAAAGTTCAAAAATATTTCTTTCCAATTCCTCCGATTTACTTAATTGGTGTTGTTTTAAATCCTTCTATTAAGATGTCTGATTGTCACCAATTAATGAATGCTTTATATACTTAATGGAGATTGGACCAATTTAAACCCCAGATATATATATATATATATATATATATATATATATATATATATATATATATGTTTGTATGAACAAGCTAAATGATTCTTTACAACAATTATATATGTATACGGCAAAAATCGGCGGTTCGATTTTACGGTCACCAAGGCGCCTCGAAGAAACCACCTCCCGAAGGCTCGAAGCTTAGCTCGGGGCTCCGACCTCGAGGGTTCTCAGTAATCTACTTCAAGGTAGCGTAGACAACGATCGACCTCGAGGCAGGGTAAATCAGTGGCGTTGGTGGATCGGTGTGAGGTTCCCAAGGCACGTGACTAGAGCTGACAAAGTCTATTAGGCTAGTCCAAACCTGTACCATGGCATTAAATGATTGTACCAGCCCCATATCTTTGTAATAAATGCATTTGTACTATGTTGGGATTCCCCTTATATAAAAAGAGGATTCTTGTCATTTTGTAGATATCTGATACTCAATATGAAATACACAAGAACATTCTCTCTACTCTCCAACATATTCTCTTGATATCATTATATCTATTTATTGGTTATATTCATTGTGTTCTATTTATTGTTCATCATTGGTCATAAAGAGTCATCATCGTAGCTCTCATAACTGTTAGTCCTCCCTCGATCGCTCTAAGCCGGTCACCCAACTCGACCTCGATGCCTCATATACGACAGCTCAAGGCCCCGATCTCCAGCAGTTTGGTTCGATTATCATATCGTTTCTAAGCTATAATCTTGCTTTCTAATCTTTTACTTAGCATCCATCGCCTAACAACTAGCATAAAAATAGATCATGTATTTTTAGAACCACAAAATCAAATTTAATTGTTATTACCATTTTCACGGCCAAAAAAAAATAATTATTATGCAAATATAATTGACGATGCTGCTCTTAATGTAGGCAATGTTAATCCCACTATGTATTGTACCACTTCTACTACTGTGGATGATGATGAAGGCCTTGATAGTTTTAATATTTTTCTATATTTTTTAATACTCAAACCAGTAGCAGGAACATTGATGAACTTCAATTCTACTTGCAGAAGCAAAAAGAGGCTCGCACAAAGGAATTTTCACCATTGGAATGGTGGCATGAGAATGGAAAGCAATTTCTTGTTCTTTCCGCTATGGCTCGGGACGTGCTGAATTCGCCAATATCAACTGTTGCATCAGAGAGTGCATTTAGCCAAGTAAGACAACAACTTGGAGACACTCGTCACTCATTGGGAAGCAATACTTTGGAAGTTTTAGTATGTTTCAGAGATTGGATTAGATCGGAACGAAGAAATCAAGGACGTGAAGATGTTGATAGTCCAGAAGACGAGGTAACTTGAAGATATATTAACACATGGTAACCCATCTGAATTTAACACTCCAGAAGAAGGCCAATCAGTTCATATTGATTATGAAGAACTTACTAAGGCAATACAAAACCTTTGAATTTACTCTTTTTTCGTTAATTTACTTGTTGTTAAATGTAAACCTTTCAATTCGTAAGTTTGAATTTTGAAATAAATGTAGCACTTGCAATAGTTATGCAAAAAACAAAAACAAAAAAAATAAAAATTACACTAATCCGGCCCGGCTCGGCCCCTTGTACCCGTAACCCGTACGGTTCATTTTTTACCGGGATGAACCCGAACCCGTTAAACCCAGTAATTCCTAACCCGTAACCGGCTCGGTTCCCAACCCGTCTGGTTCCAAAATTTGCCTACCTAGCCCGGCCCACCCGTTAGACACCCTTAATTTACACAAAGAAGATCTGGTTGGGATACTTTAGAGAACTAGAAGACCTTGGGCTCTTTTTGTTGGTTGTTATCCGGTGTTTGTTACTTGTATTGAAATCCCGAATATTCCAAATTATACGCTCAATTGAGTTTGGCCGAATCTAATAAGTTACCAATCTTTTATTCAAGTTAAATACATATCTAGGGGAAACACGTATCTAAATTGATTTTTAAGTGACATAATTGTGCTTTTTACGTTGTAAACAGATAGTAAGACTTAATCTCTTTCAGAAATTACGTTGCTTATTGATCATGGCATATCCAATTGATATGATGGAAGCATGAGAAGAACTTACAAGGAGCGCGCCGATAAGAGTTACTTCAGAAAGAAAAAAGTAAAATCAAATTCTCCAGTTCTATGAAATTGTATATATATATATAGTCGAGATTGTGTGGGTCACTTTCTGTGCTACTTTAGCTGTGTTAGTTTAATTGAATAATATTTTTTTTAAAAATGATTGAACTTTGCCCGACGATGGATCTATTAGACAATTTTCTTGAGGAATTTAAGTCTAAAAAAAAAAGATTTTCTTGTTAGGTAGTGTAGTAATTTCCCCTTGGTTTTTCTTTGTGCCGCGGTTATTTTTCAAGGTTTTGCTTGAACCGGGTAGTTTTTCCTTTTATTTTTTTCTTTGTTATTTTTAGAGTAGATTAGAATCCGAAAATAAATGGAGGAAGAAAGATGAGATTCCTAGGCGCCTTTGACTTGTTTGATAGTAGCATATTTAGGCTTTGACATGCAGTATATTCCCTATGAGCTAAAATTTCTTACGATGCCTTGGTTATTTGGATATCATGTTTTGTGACGCCTACGTCTCATTTTCTTGGCTTATGTTCACCTTGTGCTTAATGCTTAATATCTTGTGGCTCTATTGATGCTTGCATTAGTTTGAGAATCGGAATGAGACAGTCCTTAGTGAATCATGTGCCACGTGTGGTGAGATTTTGTGTAGTTCATGTATCGTACTTGTATCTAGAACTTGCCCGGTATGTGAGTTAGCGAAATTTTAGGTGAAGCTCGGTGTGAAAAATAATTTTAGGCTTTCTTTGATGTCTTTTCGAGCGTTATCGCTATCACAAATAAAATTTGTCCCTAGCTAACCCTTTTGAGCCTATAAACTTTTATTTGGCACCCACGTTACAAGCCTATACCCTTTTTGTTCTTAATTGATATGTTTGATCCCTTTACCTCTTAAAGCACGTTAATTGTGAAATGAGCGTTAAAAGAAGTAAGAAAGGATTAAGTGTGTGGTGGCTTTGGAGTGGAACAAATGAAAGGAAGAAATGTGCACTTGTTCTGCAAAGTAATACATTACAAGCGAAAATTGCAAAGAAAAAAAAAGAGAAATATTTTTTAAAAAAAGAAAAAAAATAGAGATTAATATATTGTTGTCTTGTTCTTGCTAGTGGATATGAATTAAAGTAGTGCTTAAAGAAGAAGGGTACGTTGTTAGGGATGATTTTGTTTGTGAAATTGAAGGGGATTGAGGAATTTGCGCATAAAGATTATTAAGTGATGTGTAATAGTGCTTAGGAGGGTGAACCACTATTCCTAAATATATCCTACCCGTTCCTTAGCCCACATTACAACCTTAAAAAGTCCTAATTGATTTTAGATGGACTGGGCTTATGTTAGTAGAGATTTATATTACGGGCAAGCCTATGGTACCAATTGCATGCATGTGACTTCTTTTGTGAGTGTGAGCGATATTCTTTGATATATATGAGTCCTTAAAATATATTTGAGCATTTGATTTGAATATGTGGATTCAACTTACTCTCTCAACTTACTCTCTTATTCTTGTGGTGAGGGCACATGATTTCACGAGGGATAGGTAACGTTATTAGACTCCTCTCTATAAGGCTTTGATTGTTAGGAGCATGTTGTCTTTGTTGTTAATATTCATGAAGTATGGCATAAGAAAAGGGAAGTGTATGTGATTGCATATGCTAGAATTTAATTGTTGCTATAAACCATGTTCATTGGTGTGATGTGCCTCAATTGTGTAAAAACAAAGTGTTCAAGGTTGTGTCTATTAGTGTAGTTTTACTCTGTTGTGTGGTGAATAAGTGATGGATTTGTATTGATATCAATTATTACTATTTAACTTTTGTCTAATTTCCCGCTTTTTCTTCATTTTGTGTGCTAATGGTATACAAAAAAGGTACTCTAGTTATGTATTCCAAGATTTGTTCTTTCAAATTGTTATGTCTATAAGTGTAGTTTTACTGTGGTGAATAAGGAGAATAATGCGTGTAATGTCACTTCCATTATTACTATTCAAATTTGTATTGCTTTCTACTTGAATACAAGTTGCTATGTACTGTAACTTTTACCTACTTCTATATAGCGTGGAAAATATAATCAACCAAATACTGTAAGGTCAAAGAAAGCTAATGCAATTTATTTCAACGTGTCTGAAGATGTGTGAAATAATGAACTATGCAAAGCACATCAAGTCCAAGCCTAGATAAAGGAAGAGAATAGTACTAATCAAACCTTGATGAATACTGTCAATGAACTCAAAGAATCATATAACTAACAATTACGACTCAACCTCGAGCAAGTCAAGATCGACAATGAAACGTGCAGCTCAATTTAACTTCATCTTGTATCAATATAATACCACAGAATCATATAACCGACCACCATATTAAGGATTATGGCATAGTTGATTAATTGATTGGCATTTGCTGCACACTAAGAATTCTCCGCTTGCCTATCATTTTGTGTGATAGTTGTTGAAGGAGTGAAAGAGGAACCGTCAAGATGACCGAACATGTTGTGTCCGCAAATGAGCATGGAAATCTGGGCTTTCCATGTCGCACAGTTATGGCTGTCAACAAGCTTATTCGGCAACTGCAGCACATGATTGAACTAATAACACTAGAGTTGCTGCTAGTGGAGTCAACATTAATTACATTGGGGGACATTTTAAGTGTGGGCTCGTGGTGGTAGTCAAAGGATTTTCAAGAAGCTGTGAGAGTCTATCATGACCCAAAATCCCACCTTAGGAATCACGATGGCACCTAGTCCCCATGACTAGGTAAACTAATATATATGCTGAGTTATTAATATTTCAACCATTTAACTATTAAACATGAACCAGTAAATGCCATACTTAGCCAACAATGATCAATAGATAAACAATATCCCAAAACAGTAAGTACGAAGTCATAAACCTTTCTAGGAGTAACTAAGAATGTCATATACATCATTGTTTGGAATATAAGTAAACAATAATAATATAAAGCTCCAGAAGGTGACTCTGAGGTCTGCGAACGTAGTGGCAGGTATACCTTGAAGTCTTCGTACCAACATCAAGCTAACAACCGGCATGCTCATAGTATCTGGATCTGCACAAAAATGTGAAGAAGTCTAGCATGAGTACACCAAAATTGTACCAAGTAAGTTTCAAGATTAACTTCCATGGAGTAGTGACGAGGTACATTCGAGACACCTACTAGACGTAATAACCTGTGCAAGTATTAATATAAAACTAGCTAAGGAACGAATATCAATATAAAGCTAAACGTGGAATGAATAAAAATATAACGCTAGCGATGGAAAGTAGAGGCAACAAATAGCAACAAGGAGTAAACACGAGATAACACAGCAAAGTAATCGGAACATAGTCAAAGTACCGATGGGACTAATCAAGGAAAAGCAAAATGGCTATCAAACGATTAACCGTTCTTTCACAAGGTTTACACAAGAATCACCCCGAGGTATCACACCTCATAATCACAAATCACGAGCCCTAATTCACAAATCATTCTCATATGGCATCTCGTGCCCACATTACCAATCATAACCGCACAGACAACTCATGTGGTGTACGGAAAACTCACATTCCAATACCATTAATACTTCAAATCTGCACGGACACTCACGTGCCAATAATAACAATACCTCATATCTGCACGGACAATCACATGTCAATAGTAACAATACCTCATATTCACACGGACAACTCACGTGCTACCGGTCTAACCATGCACAGAAGATAGGTATACAAGAATACATGTATATGATCAATTAACATCAATATTTGTACTCCTGCACTGATATAGGTGACATGTTACGGTGCATGCTTGTGCAAGTGTACTATCGTAGCACAAGTCAACATGTAAAAATTAGAGACACCGAGTAACACATTGGAAACAACACAACAAAACCCATAGTATGCATAACACACACAAAAGAAAGTAACACCATCATACAAAGATCATCAATAACAATGCCCCCAAGCCATCACAAATCATCCCCGACATAGCCCGCCTTTTCTCGCCATATGTGAAACAATAAAGTAAATACCCACCTTGTCTTGTTTCACTACATGTGAAAACCCAACATATATAGCCTACCTTGTCTCGAAGAATGTGCAAATATCAATAATAACTCGGACAACTCATGTGCAAACACCCCGACAATCCACATGTGCCAAAACACAATAGCACGACATAACAACATGCACCACACGTACTCATATGCCACAACTTTTCTATAACAACAATACCAATACCACAACAATTCATAGCCCACAGAGCAACAACACTGAGTACAACAACAACAACAACAATAACAACAACAATAACATGAGAGTACGACAACTAGACCAACACAAGAATTACAACAACACAATGAACGAAAGAATAAACTCAGTAATGAAAGAGATAACATGTAATAATGACTTCAATTAACAATAACTCAACAATTATAGAGATAAGATGTAATAACAACTTCAAATAAGGATAAACCAACAATAAAAGGGGTAACATGAAATGAAACTTCAATTAAGAATAACTCGACAATAAAGAGGTAACATGACAGTAAAAGAGGTAACAACTTCAATTAAAGCATAGATGAGTAAGCTTGATAATAAAAGATAGAGTATGTACTAACAAATTCAAATATAACATGTAAGAGTAAACTTTACAATGGAAAATATAACATGATATAATAACTTTAATTAAATGTATGAAAGAGGCCTAAGAGTCTAAACTGGTCAATTTTAACATATAAGGCCGTGCACACATTGGTCACCTCGTGTACATATTTTTCACGTAATTCAAACAGTGCATTTAAGCCAATCCCTATGGGATAGTTTCCCCACACAAAGTTAGCCAAGATACTTGCCTCAACCAGAAATCAACACTCAAAAATAACTTTTCCTTTACAATTCACCTTCGCTCATCTAAAATCTAACCAAAATCGACTTAATAACATCAAATATGCAAGGAAAACAAATTCCAATAAATAAAGCCATAATCTTTATACTATTCCCCAAAAGTCAACAAAATTCAACCCCGGGCTTACCAGTCACAACTTAAGTCCAAGGGTAGATCTTGACTACCCATAATCTCACTAGTCCATATATTTGTTTCGTTTTTAAATTTGAGTCCAATTCGACTCTCAAATCTCAAATTTTCATTATCAAAACATAGACCAAAATTCCCAAAATTTTCCTTTAAATCTCATGTTTTAGATATTAACTCTCATACATAATCATGTCATATAATTAAAAATAGATCACGATCACTTACCCAATGATTGTAGATGAAAATCCCTTCTCCAAATCGCCTGCTACCGAATCTTGGGTTCTAAAATATGAGAATGAAACTAAAATCCCATTTTCCAGCCCTTTTATTCAGGTGCAGATGTTGCAAAAATATGATACAGGATTCACATCACAAATGTAGATAAATTATCACAAATGCGGCTCCTGATGAACCCATCGAATGTCACAAATGCGACCGTGACTTTGTATTTGCGAAGTGAGGCTCTTCGCAAAAGCGACCAATGTGATCGCAAATACGATCTAGCTTAGCCCAAGCCCTATCACAAATGGGAACAATGTGTTTGAAAATTCAACCTGAGAGACCCCAGTGAACCTCAAAAATGCGAGGATCGCCAATGCAAACAGTGTCTCTCATATGTGAGACCTGAGGCACCAACAATACACTAGCAAAACCAAAACATCCCGAAGCACTCTATAACTCATGCGAAACTCACCCGAGCCCCAAACCAAATATCTACACAAGTCTAAAGCATCATATGAACTCGCTCGTATGATCAAAACACCAAAATAACATCTAAAATTACTAATCGAACATCAAAATGCATGAAATTCAAAAGAAAACTCAAGAACCTCTAGAATTGCAACCAAGCATCTGAATCCTATCAAACCAACTCCAAACTACACCAATTTTTACAGATAAGTTGCAAACAACAAAACAGACCTATTCCAAGTCCTAAAATAAAATTCTAAACCCGATATCCATAAAGTCCACCTACAGTAAAACTTAAAGAAATTCCTAAACCTCAAATTGCCAACTTACGGCAAAATAAGCCAAATCAACATAGGGACCTCCGAATTCAATTACGGACATATTCTGTAACGATCCGACCGGTCGTTTTATGAGTTACCACTCCGTTTCCCTTATTTTTGCTTCTTATTGTCTAGTTCAGTTGTATTATGTGTTATCGGGTTGGTTGGTTCGGGTTCAGAGAGGTTTTGGTAAGGTTTGAGACACTTAGTCTTTTTTGAGTAAGCTTAGGTTGGAAAAAGTCAACCGGATGTTGAATTATGTGGAAAAGGGATCAGATGTAAATTCTGATGGTTCGGATAGCTTTGGAAGGTGATTTGGGACTTAGGAGCGTGATCGGAATGTGTTTTGGAGGTCCGGAGTATATTTAGGCTTGAATTGGCGAAATTGGAATTTTGGCATTTTCCGGTGGATAGGTGAGATTTTGATATAGGGGTCGGAATGGAATTATAGAAATTGCAGTAGGTTCGTTGTTTCATATGTGACGTGTGTGCAAAATTTCAGGTCATTCGGACGAGGTTTGATAGACTTTTTGATCAAAAGTAGAATTCGGAAGTTTTTGGAACATTAGGCTTGAATCCGATGTTATTTGGTTGATTCGATGTTGTTTTGGGTGTTTCGAAGATTACTATAAGTTGGGATGGTGGAATGTGACTTGTTTTTTTTTGGTTGAGGTCCCGGGGGCCTCGGGCTGATTTCGGATGGTTGACGGAAAAGTTAGAGTTGGGGAGTTGCAACTGAAGCTGTTGAAGTCTGTCATAACCGCACATGCGGCTTGGGGACCGTAGGTGCGGGCTTGCAGAAGCGTCCAGAGGGTTGCATATGTGGAATTGGGCGAGATGGTCTAGAGGCGCAAGTGCGGAAGTTTCAGCGCACCTGCGAGATCGCAGGTGTAGAAGGTGAGACGCAGATGCGGAATGTTGGTTTTAAGTGGAAACCGCAGATGCGGTACTTTGGGCCGCAAATGCGGTACCGCAGGTGCGCTATAGGGGTCGCAGGTGTGTATAGCCTGGGTCAGAAAGTATATATTTGGTCCTTCGCGATTTTCAGCCTTTCTTCACCATTTAAATCGATTTTGGAGCTTTTGGGGGGATTTTGAAGAGGGAATCCAAGGTAACTACATTGACGTAAGATTTTTTTATCATAAAACTCGTTCCTATGGTGTTAATTCATTGATTAGGCTTGAAATTTATGGAAATTTTTGCGTAAATATCGAAGAAACTAGGGATTGAGATTGGAGACCTTTGATTAAGGATTTGAGGGGTCATTTGTTGTTGGATTTTGGTATTCTTGGTATGTATGGCTCGTGAGAGGATAAGGAGTTTATTGATCTAACTTTTGTTGGATTCTGAGAAGTGGGCCCGGGGGTCGGGTTTGGTTAATTTCGGGATTTGTGTTGTAATTTGATTATTTTCGCATTGGCTTCGTTCCCTTAGCATATTTTGACGTCATGATTCTGATTTTGGATAGATTCGACGCGAGTTGAGGCCTATTCGAGAGGCAAAAGGCATCACGAGCTAGAGTTTGGACCGGATTGAGGTAAGTAATGATTGTAAATGCTGTCTTGAGGGTATGAAACCCCATATTTCACATCGTTGTGCTACTTTGAGGTGACACACACGCTAGATGACGAGCGCGGGGTCGTGCACCGTTGGGGATTGTGACTTAGTCCATCCCGTATGACTGTTAAATCGTGTATTTGATTGAAAACTGTTTGCTGTCATTGTGTTTTGGAAAGTATTATCATGTTTTGGGCTGAATGCCATATTTGGGCCTCGTGCCAACTGTTTTGGACCCTTAGGGGATTTTTTTACTACTATTCCTCACTGTTTCAACTTCATATTTGTATTCAGTCATGCTGTATTCTATTGTTTTCACAACTCAACCATATTTACTCTGTTTGATACTTTAAATGATATTTTTGAGCTGAGCATCATGTTTTACTGTTGCCCGAGTGGCTTAAGAGATTTCTGACTGAGTGAGGCCGAGGGACTGTGTTGTGAGGATATTATGGGATCGGGCTACACACCGTAGCACTGTTATACTAATTCATGATTATGAGGCCGAGGGACTGATTTGTTACACCACGAGGTGGCTTGTTATAAGGCCGAGTGCCTGTTCGATTATGCCACGAGATGGCTTGATATTGCGCTTGGGCTGTATGGATCCCCTCCCGGAGTCGGTACACCTCTAGTGAGCGCGGGTACCCAGTGTGTGATGTGATATTGCCCGAGGGGCTGTTGTTATTTCATGTTATTGCCGGAGGGGCTGATACTAGTTATTGTGAAATAGCCTGAGGGGCTGGTTTTGTTGTTATTTACTTATGTTTCATTCCTTATCTACCTGTTCATCACTCGTTTGAACTATTTAGAAGATGTTTTAAAGAGTGTTTCATTGAACTAAGGTGTTTTACGAGCTTTTACTGTTTTATGGCAGTGTACTGGTTGCATACTGTTTTATTGTTGCATTTTGCTGTATTTTACGTGTTTTCTTATTGCTCAGCTGCCTTTACTTTTATTACTTACTGAGTTAGTGTACTGACATTACTCCATGCACCCTGTGTGCAGATTCAGGAGTCTCGGGTCACGCTAGCGATTGCTGATTTGCTTTCCAGCAGGCTGTTTGGAGTTGACCAGGTAGCTGCTCGGCCTTTGTAGCCCAGTGCTTCTCCTTCCTATCTTATTTCCCTTTGTACTAGTTGGATATCAGACTATGTTATCTTTTCATACTCTTAGACGGATTTTAGATGTTCATGACTAGTGACACCCCGATGTCGGGCTATATTTGTTTCCGCATTGTTCTATTCTACTCTTTATTGTTGGGATTTATAGCTTATTAATGACTTAAAAATGAATTATTATAATTGTTTAATTGATTTGGGGGTTTCTGTCGGCTGGCCTTGTTTCACTATAGGCGCCATCACGACCGGGTCCGATTTAGGGTCGTGACAAGTTGGTATCAGAGCCTAGGTTACATAGGTCTCATGAGTCATGAGCAGGTTTAGTAGAGTCTCGGGGATCGGTACGGAGATGTCTGTATTTATCCTCGGGAGACTGCAGAACCTTTAGGAAAACTTCATATTCTCGAAATTCTTGTCATGCGAATCTGTTGATCCGAAAACTAAACTTTTGTTATTCTATTCTCTCACAGATGGTGAGGACACGTGCTACCGGTCAGGATGGACGACCACCAGTACCACCAGCTGGGGCTATTTAGAGGCCAAGGACGCGATCGAGGCCTTAGTAGGGGCAGGGGTGTAGCCCGCATAGCAGCTAGGGTAACACTTACAGATCCACCAGCCGCCCTAGTTTAGGAGCAGGTCCCAGTTGTGGACGCTCTAGCAGCACCAGCTCAGGCACCCGTTGTGCCCATTGTGATTCTAGGTCTTCAAGAGGCCGTGGCCTAGATTCTATCGGTATGTAGTAGCCTAGATCAGGTGGTCTTAGTTACTACAGCCGCAGCTACTTCTCAGGCCGGAGGAGGCACTCAGACTCCCGCTGCTCGCACACCTGAGCAGGTCGTGCAGGGACTTCAGACACCGGGGGAAGATCCAGCCCAGCTGGTTGCAGCTGCTCACGAATATATAGCTCCTTCTATGCCAGAGGACGAGCAACGCAGATTGGAGAGGTTTGGTAGACTTCAGCCTTAGACTTTCAGTGGTACAGAGGGCGAGGATGCCCAGGGTTTCTTGGACAAGTGTTAGAGGATTCTTTGTACATCGGGTATTCTAGAGACCAGCGGGGTTGCATTTACTACTTTTCAGTTTTCTGGAGCTTCCTGGGAGGCATATGAGAGGCGTAGGCCTGTTGGTGCAGCACCCCTTACCTGGCAGCAGTTCTCTGTTCTCTTTTTGGAGAAGTATGTGCCACAGCCTCCCAAAGAGGAGCTGCATAGGCAGTTCGAGTAGTTGCGTTTGGGATATATGACTGTGACGCAGTATGATATGAGGTTCTCGGAGTTAGCTCGTCATGTTGTTTGATTGGTTCCTACAGAGAGAGATAGGATTAGGAGGTTCGTTGAAGGCCTTACGTATCAGCTTCAGATTCTCATAACCAGGGAGAGGGTGTTTGGTGCTACTTTTGAGTAGGTTGTTGACGTTGCTCGCGAGATTGAGTCAGTTCGTCGCCAGGAGAGAGATGAGAGGGAGGCCAAGAGGCCTCAAGGATCTGGTAGTTATGGTGGTGCTCCTTCAAGAGGTGAGTTTCAACACGATAGAGGCTGTCCATTCAGACATGCTTAGTCAACTCGCCCAGGTTATCATGTGACATCATCGGGTCATGTTTTTCACAGTTCTCATCAAGGCCATTCATCACTCAGTTCCCTTCCAGCCTAGAGTTCGTCTCGTGCTCCATCAGTTCAGGGCTCTTTTATGCCAAGTGCATCTGCTAGTCATTCCGGTGTTAGGGGTTCCCTTCAGTCCCCGCCTCTAGCACCATGGAGTTGTTATGAGTGTGGAGTTGGACCATATGTGGAGGCAGTGTCCTCGTCATCTTGGGGGTTCATCTCATCAGAGGAGTCAGCCATCGACTTCAGCGCCAGTTACTTCACCACCACCCGCCCAGCCAGCTAGGGGTGGAGGTCAGTCAGCCAGGGATCGCCCTAGAGGGGGAGGCCAATTAGGTGGCAGTCAGGGCCATTTCTATGCACTTCCAGCTAGACCCAATGCTATTGCTTCAGATGCTGTGATTACATGTATTGTCTTAGTCTGCCGCAGAGATGCCTCTATGTTATTTGATCCCAGTTCCACTTTTCCATATGTGTCATCATATTTTGCTCATTATTTGGATACCCTCCGTGAGTCTCTTGTTTCATTTGTTCGTGTATCTACTCCGGTGGGCGATACTATTGTTGTTGACCGTGTGTACCGGTCCTGTGTGGTGACTATTGGGGGCCTGGATACCCGAGTGGACATGTTATTTCTTTGTATGGTGGACTTTAATATGATATTGGGCATGGATTAGCTATCTCTATGTCGTGCTATTTTAGTCTGTCATGCTAAGACAATGACGTTGGCTATGCCGGGTGTGCCACGGATTGAGTGGCGAGGTTCGACTGATTTTGTCTCGAGTAGGGTGATCTCGTTCTTGAAGGCCCAGCGGATGGTTGGGAAAGGCTGTCTTTCATACTTAGCCTTTGTGAGGGATGTCGGTACAGAGACTCCAAGTATTGATTCTATCCGTGTTGTAAGGGATTTTCCCGATGTGTTTCCTACCGACCTGCCGGGCATGCCACTGGATAGGGATATTGATTTTGGTATTGATCAGGTGCCGGGAACTCAGCCCATTTCTGTTCCCCCGTATCGATGGCACCAACGGAGTTGAAGGAGCAACTTCAGGAACTCCTTGATATGGGGTTTATTCAGCCTAGTGTATCAACTTGGGGTGTGCGTGTTCTATTTGTGAAGATGAAGGATGGCATGATGAGGATGTGCATTGATTACAGGCATTTGAACAAAGTAAAAATCAAGAACAAGTATCCATTGCCTTGTATCGATGATTTGTTTGACCAGCTTCAGGGAGCGAGGGTGTTCTCCAAGATTGATCTCCGTTCAGGTTATCACTAATTGAAGATTAGGGATTCGGATATTCTTAAGACAACTTTTACGACCCGATATGGTCATTATGAGTTCCTGGTGATGTTATTTAGGCTGACCAATGCCCCAGCAACGTTCATGAATTTGATGAACAACGTGTTTCTACCCGATCTCGACTCGTTTGTCATAGTTTTCATTAATGATATTCTGGTGTATTCGCATAGTCAGGAGGAGCACACAGAGCATTTAAGAGTTGTGTTGCAGAGGTATAGGGAGGAGAAGCTTTATGCAAAGTTCTCCAAGTGTGAGTTTTGGCTCAGGTCAGTGGCTTTCTTGGGGCACGTGGTGTCCGGTGAGGGTATTCAGGTTGATTCGAAGAAGATAAAGGCGGTTCAAAGTTGGCCCAGGCCATTCTTAGCCACAGAGATTCGCAACTTTCTTGGGTTGGCGGGTTATTACCGCCGGTTTGTTCAGGGATTTTCATCTATCGCATCTCCCTTGACCAACTTGACTCAAAAGGGTGCTCCTTTCATGTGGTCAGATGAGTGTGAGGAGAGCTTTCAGAAGCTCAACACTGCCTTGACCATAACTCTAGTGTTAGTTTTACTATCAGCTTTAGTTTCATACACAGTGTATTGTGATGCTTCGAGAGATGGTATTGGGTGTGTGTTGATGCAGGAGGGTAGAGTTATCGCTTATGCTTCTCGTCAGTTGAAGCCCTATGATAAGAACAAACCTGTTCATGATTTGGAGTTGGCTGTCATTGTTCACGCGTTGAAGATTTGGAGGCATTATCTGTATGGTGTGTCTTGTGAGGTGTTTACTGATCATCGTAGCCTCCAGCACTTGTTCAAGCAGAAGGATCTCAATTTGAGTCAGCGGAGATGGTTAGAGCTGCTAAAGGACTATGATATCACTATTTTGTACCATCTGGGGAAGGCCAATGTGGTGGCCAATGCTTTGAGTAGGAAGGCGGTGAGTATGGGGAGTTTGGCGTATATTCCAGTTGGGGAGAGACCTCTTGCAGTTGATGTTCAGGCCTTGGCTAATCGGTTTGTGAGGTTGGATATTTCGGAGCCCAGTCGGGTATTAGCTTGTGTCATTTCTCAGTCTTCATTATTTGATCACATCAGAGAGCACCAATATGATGATCCTCATTTCCTTGTCCTTTAGGACAGAGTTCAGCACGACGATGCTAGAGATATGACTATTGGTGATGATGAGGTATTGAGGATGCAAGGCCGGATATGCGTGCCCAATGTAGATGGGCTTTGGGAGTTGATTCTAGAAAAAGCTCATACCTCGCAGTATTCCATTCATCCGGGTGCAGCGAAGATGTATCAGGATCTGAGACAACATTATTAGTGGAGGAGAATGAAGAAGGACATTATGGGATTTGTAGCTCGGTGTCTCAATTGTTAGCAGGTGAAATATGAGCATCAGTGGCTTGCTTCAGCAGATGGATATTCTAGAGTGGAAGTGGGAGAGGATCACTATGGACTTTGTAGTAGGGCTCCCACAAACTTTGAAGAAGTTCGATGCTATTTGGGTGATTGTGGATCGACTGACTAAGTCCGCGCACTTCATTCCTGTGTGTACTACCTACTCTTCAGAGCGGTTGGCAGAGATCTATATCCGGGAGATTTTTTGGTTGCATGGTGTCCCAGTTTCCATCATTTTAGATAGGGGCACTCAGTTTACTTTGCAATTTTGGAGGTCTGTACAACGAGAGTTGGGTACTCAGGTTGATTTGAGCACAACTTTTCACCCTCAGACGGACGGGCAGTCCGAGTGCACTATTCAGATATTGGAGGACATGTTGCGGGCTTGTGTCATTGATTTTGGAGGGTCATGGGATCATTTTCTACCGCTCGCAGAGTTTGCTTGTAACAACAGTTATCGGTTGAGTATTTAGATGGCTCCGTATGAGGCTTTGTATGAGAGGCGGTATAGATCTCCAGTTGGTTGGTTTGAGCCAGGTGAGGCTAGGCTATTGGGTACAGACTTGGTGCATGATGCTTTAGACAAGGTGAAGGTGATTCAGGAGAGGCTTCGTACAGCGTAGTCGAGGCAAAAGAGTTATGCTCACATGAAGGTTCGGGATGTGTCCTTCATGGTTGGTGAGAAGGTTCTATTGAAGGTTTCACCCATGAAGGATTTTATGATATTTGGGAAGAAGGGTAAATTGCATCCTCGGTTCATTGGGCATTTTGAGGTACTTCGGAGGATTGGGGAGGTGGCTTATGAGCTTGATTTGCCACCCAGCTTGCGAGTAAGCATCCGATATTTCATATTTCTATGCTCCGGAAGTATATTGGCGATCCGTCTCATGTTTTGGATTTCAGCACGATTTAATTAGATGATGATTTGACTTATGATGTGGAGCCAATAGCTATTTTGGAGCGTCAGGTTCGAAAGTTGAGGTCAAAGGATATAGCTTTAGTGAAAGTGCAGTAGAGAGGTTGGCCCGTGGAGGAGGCTACCTGGGAGACCGAGCAGGAGATGCGGAGCAGATATCCCCACCTATTTGAGGCTTCATGTATGTTTCTTGACTCGTTCGAGGATGAACATTTAAGAGGGAGAGGATGTAACGACCCGACCAGTTGCTTCATGAGTTACCGCTCCATTTCCCCCATTTCTCCTTCTTATTATTTGGTTCAGTTGTATTATGCGTTATCGAGTTGGTTGGTTCGGAGAGGTTTTAGTAAGGTTTGAGACACTTAGTCTCTTTTGAGTAAGCTTAGGTTGGAAAAAGTCAACCGGATGTTGACTTATGTGAAAAAGGGCTCGGATGTGAATTTCGATGGTTCGGACAACTTCGAAGGATATTTTGGACTTAAGAGCGTGATCCGAATGTGTTTTGGAGGTCCGGAGTAGATTTAGGCTTGAATTGGCGAAATTGGAATTTTGGCGTTTTCCGGTGGATATGTGAGATTCTGATATAGGGGTCGGAATGGAATTTCAGAAGTTGCAGTAGGTTCATTGTGTCATATCTGATGTGTGTGCAAAATTTTAGGTTATTCGGACGAGGTTTGATAGACTTTTTGATCAAAAGCGAAATTCAGAAGTTTTTGGAACCTTAGGCTTGAATCCGATGTTATTTGGTTGATTCGATCTTGTTTTGGGTGTTTCGAAGATTGGTATAAGTTTGGATGGTAGAATGTGACTTGTTTGTGTTTCGGTTGAGGTCCCGAGGGCCTCGGGGTGATTTCGGATGGTTGACGGAAAAGTTGGAGTCGGGGAGTTGCAGCTGAAGCTGCTGAAGTCTGTCATTACCGCACCTGCGGCTTGGGGACCGCAGGTCCGGGCTCGCAGAAGCGCCCAGAGGGTCGTAGATGCGGAATTGGGCGAGATGGTCTGGAGGCACAGGTGCGGATGTTTCAGCGCACCTGCGAGACCGCAGGTGCGGAAGGTGAGGCGCAGATTCAGAATGTTGGTTTTAAGTGGAAACCGCAGATGTCGTGCTTTGGGACGCAGATGTGGTACCGCAGGTGCCTAAAGCCTTGGTCAGAAAGTATATATTTGGTCCTTCACGATTTTCACCCTTTCTTCACCATTTTAAATCAATTTGGGAGCTTTTGGGGGATTACAAAGAGGGAATCCAAGGGAACTTCATTGAGGTAAGATTTTTTTATCATAAAACGTGTTCCTATGGTGTTATTTCGTTGATTAGGCTTGAAATTTATGAAAATTTGTGGGTAAATATTGAAGAAACTAGGGCTTGAGATTGAAGACCTTTGATTAAGGGGTTGAGGGGTCATTTGTTGTCGGAATTTGGTATTCTTGGTATGTATGGACTCGTGAGAGGATAAGGAGTTTATTGATATAATTTTTGTCAGATTTCGAGACGTGGGCCCGGGGGTCGGGTTTGGTTAATTTCGGGATTTGTGTTGTAATTTAATTATTTTCGCATGGGCTTCTTTCCCGTAGCATATTTTGACGTCATGATTCTTATTTTGTATAGATTCGATGCGATTTGAGGCCTATTCAAGAGGCAAAGGAATCGCGGGCTAGAGTTTGGATCGGATTGAGGTAAGTAATGATTGTAAATGCTGTCCTGAGGATATGAAACCCCGGATTTCACATCGTTGTGCTACTTTGAGTTGACACACACGCTAGATGACGAGCATGGGGTCGTGCACCATTGGGGATTGTTACTTAGTCCGTCCCTTATGACTATTAAACCGCGTATTTGATTGAGAAGTGCTTCCTATCATTGTGTTTTGGAAAGTATTATCATGTTTTGGGCTTAATGTCATATTTGGGCCTCGTGCCAACTATTTTGGACCCTTAGGGAATTTTTTTTACTACTACTCCTCACTAATCTGACTTCATATTTGTACTCAGTCATGCTGTATTCTACTGTTTTCATAACTCGGCCATATTTACTCTGTTTGATACTTTAAATGATATTTTTTTGGCTGAGCATCATGTTTTACTGTTGCCCGAGTGGCTTGAGAGATTTTTGATTGCGTGAGGCCGAGGGCCTGTGTTGTGAGGATAATTTGGGATCGGGCTGCGCGCCGTAACAGTGTTATACTGATTCATGATTATGACATCGAGGGCCTGATTTGTTACGCCACGAGGTGGCTTGTTATAAGGCCGAGTGCCTATTTGATTATGCCACGAGATGGCTTGATATTGCGCTTTGGCTGTAAGGAGCCCCTCCCGGAGTCTGTACACCCCTAGTGAGCGCTGGTACCCAGTGTGTGATGTGATATTGCCCGAGGGGTTATTCTTGTTTCATGTTATTGCCCGAGGGGCTGATACTAGTGATTGTGAAATAGCCCGAGGGGCTGGTTCTGTTGTTACTTACTTATCTTTCATTCCTTATCTCCCTATCTTCATCACTCGTTTGAACTATTTAAAAGATGTTTTAAAGAGGTTTTCACTGAACTAAGGTGTTTAACGAGCTTTTACTGTTTTACAGCATTGTACTAGTTTCATACTGTTTTGTTGTAGCATTTTGCTGTGTTTTACGTGTTTTCTTATCGCTCAGCTGCCTTTACTTTTATTACTTACTGAGTTGGCATACTCACATTACTCCCTGCACCCTGTGTGCAGATTCAGGAGTCTCAGGTCACGCTAGCGATTGCTGATTTGCTTTCCAGCAGGTTGTTCGGAGTTGACTAGGTAGTTGCTCGGCGTTCGTAGCCCAGTGGTTCTCCTTCCTATCTTTATTTCCCTTTGTACTAGTTGGATATCAGACTATGTTGTCTTTTCATACTCTTAGACGGATTTTAGATGCTCATGACTGATGACACCCCGATGTCGGGCTGTGTTTGTTTTCGCATTGTTCTATTCTACTCTTTATTTTTGGGATTATAGCTTATTAATGACTTAAAATGAATTATTATAACTGTTTAATTAATTTGGGGGTTTGTGTCGGCTGGCCTTATTTCACGATAGGCTTCATCACGACCGGGTCCTGTTTAGGGTTGTGACATATTCCCAAGTCCAAAATCACAATACGAACCTGTAGGAGTCATCAAAATACCGTTCCGGGGTCATTTCATAAAAGTCAAATCTCAGTCAACATTTTGAACTTAAACTTCTAAAATAAAAATCATTCTTCTAAATCAACCCCGAATCGTTCAAAAAATGAAACCGACCATACACGCAAGTCATAATACATAGTATGAAGCTTTTCAACATCTTAAATTACCAAACTGAATGAAAATACTCAACTCGATCGGTCGGGCCGTTACAAAGTCAAGAAGACTGCTCTGATACCATATAAAGAATAAGCAAGATAAAATAAAAGATGATTTTATTGAATGACCATGAACTGAATGTATACACAACCCTATAACAAAGTTACTGAGATAGTACTACTCATATAGTGGAACAAACCATAAATCAAGGAACTAAACAACAAACTCGTAAAATATTGAAAACAAGATAAATTCAAAATATAAGCTACATTAAAATATAGTTAGCAATAGTAAATACTATTATGTGCTAATACCAGCCACCATATTTTAGGATTGTGGCATAGGTGATACTACAAAAGTTCAGCAAATGGAATTTCATTTGCATCATTTTACAAGACCTGACACAAATTAATGACTTGGTACATATTATTTTTCAGAGAGAATCGCAACTAACGTTTAACTATATATGACATAATTAATTAGTTGCTAGGAAGTACATAACTAGACCATTTCAATGAGAAAAACATGTCACTTGAAAGAGAATTAAATAACTGAAAACTCTTAGTCGAGATAACCACGCAACACTAAGCTTCAATGATAAGTTATTCTCCATATGGTTGACCAGCAAATTATTAGTGATTCTGTATTGCTGCAGTTTGGTGCACCTCATTAGGGGCAATTATTTAGAGAATTGAATGGACTTTAATCGTTTAGCTACAATATTTCTTCATATACTGAAGTTTAATCTACACTAACTGTTTATTTATCCATAGCAGTTATCAAAATCAGCATAACAGTGAATAAGTGTTAATTGAGCTAGATTGAGCTAGCAACGACTGGAATTCATACATGCAACCAACTACAATCAATGAAATAGTGATAAATTCAATCAGAGAGAACGAGAGAAGAAGAAAGGAATATTACAGAAGCTTTGGTAGTTAATTTCGTTATTCTTGCATCTAATCAGCGTGATCTCACTTTCCTTATTTACAATCAGCACCCTTCTAGTTCCTTGTAGCCTTCCTTTAGTTCCTTCACTCTGTATCGAAATTGGAGAGAATAACTTGTATCTTATTTCAATAGGTAAGTGATGTATAAATACAATACAATAGGTGATAAATAAGGAAAGAAATAAAGAAGGAATCCTACAAATCTGTCATACAAATCTGCTCTATGCTCATTACTAAGAAAGTATTGTATATACATTACTAAGAAATAAGTCTATATACATTCTCTACCCCCCCCCCCCCCCCCCAAGTTGGAGCATAGTTATTGATTATGTCCAGCTTGTTACAAAAATAATCAACTCGAGCTCCATTCAATGCCTTTATGAACAAATCAGTTAATTGTTCTCTTGTCTTCACATAACCAGTGAAAATTAAGTTCTCCTGAATTTTCTCACGAATAAAATGACGTTAACTTCCATAGTTTAGTTATTTTATGATAGACCAGATTTAAGGCGATATGAAGGGCATCTTGAATTGTCGCACCAAGGTTGTGTTGGGGGTTGTATGATACTTCAACCCAATTTCAGTTAAAAGATGATGTATCTACATAATCTCACATGTTCTGCACCATAGCGCTGTACTCGAATTATGCACTGAAACGAGATACAACATTTTATTTCTTACTTCTCCATGATACCAAGTTTCCACCAACAAAGACACAGTAACTAGTAGTCGATTTTCTGTGAATCTTGGATCCAACCCAATATGCATCTGCAAAACACTCAATCCGAGAGTGTCCATTATTGCTATATAATGTTCCAAGTCCATATGCTCCTTTTAAGTAACACAGGATTTGCTCTAGAGCTGCCCAATGTTTGACTGTAGGTGCGGACATGAACTGACTCACCATACTTAATGCAAAAGCAATATCTGGACGAGTCATAGTGAGATAGTTTAATTTTCCAACTAACCTCCTATATTTCTATGGATCATCAAAGAGATCGCCATCATCTCTCACGAGATGCACATTGAGAACCATTGGAGTAGTGCAAGGCTTAGCTGCCAACTTTCCAGTTTCTGCATGTAAGTCGAGAACATACTTTCTTTGAGATAGAAAAATTCCCTTCTTTCTCCTAGAGACTTCTACTCCCAAAAAGTATTTTAGCTAGCCCAAGTTTTTCATGTGAAATCTAATATGCAAGAAAGACTTCAGTGAAGAGATCCCTACTGAATCACTTATTGTAATGATAATGTCATCGACATATACAACATGGAGGATAATGCCGGATGTTGGTTTCCTATAGAAGGCCAAGTGATCACATTTGCTTTTCTTCAGCCCAAATTCATGAATGGCCTCACTAAACTTGCCAAACCAAGCCCGGGGGATCTACTTCAAGCCATACAATGATTTCTTCAAATGGCATACTTTCCCATACTCCACCTAAGCAACAAAATCACGTGGTTGCTCCACATATACTTCTTCTTGGAGATCATCATGAAGAAATACATTTTTAATATCCAATTGATGTAGTGGCCAATGATGAGAAGTAGCTAAGTATATAAATAAGCGGACAAAAGTGAGTTTGGACATCAGAGAACGTGTCTGAATAATCCACACCATATGTCTGAGCATATCCTTTAGCCACAAGTCTAGCCTTAAAGTAAAAGCAAGACGTGTAGGTGGATCGACTCATCAAGTTCCCATTGAAATAGGATCCACACAAGGAAAAGCACTTGCCATTCGTTGGTTATTAGCGGCATCCCGAAAACGTCCGGGTCAAAATATGGCTTTCAAATGAAGTTCCGAATTAGTGGATGCTGCCAAAGGGAGTGGCGATGCCATACGCAAAAAGGAAGAGACTCATAGAATGGCAGAGGCAAATAGAGCTTTTGCACATTTTCGTTAATCCATGAACAGGATCTATACATCTCGATCGGAAAAGAATCAAGAGAAAGAATTACTTCTACCAAAGAAGGGTCCATAACCTCTATTCAAGCAGTTTGTGTACCCACAGACGATTTGACCGACCCTGCTCCTGCTACGACATTTGCACATTTAGATGCTACTACCGTACTATCAAGAGGATTGGCTGCCAAAGGTATTTATCCAGCAGTAGATCCGGGTCAACTATTCAATCAAATGATATTGAGCATGTTTCCCATCTCTTCTCGAGAAACAAGTGGGCTATTTCTTTGCAAAACTGTGCTCAATTTCATATGTGGCAATTCCGCCAAGATCTCTTCGTTAGTTGGGGGAAGAATTCGCCCGAATCGGATTTTTTGAGGAACGTATCGAGAGAGAATTGGATTTGGTAAGGGCTAAAATCACTTATTTTGGCTTTTTTACCCCATAAAAATGCCTAGCAACTTTTTTCTATGGATATAAGGCTTTAATTGATAGAGATAGAGGAAGCACCGTAAAGATCAATTAGCGAGGTTTTGGGCCGATACAATAATAACTGCGTACTTATGTCATGATGGAAGAAATACTTATCTCATGATGTGAGATAAAAATTATCTCGAGAACTCTATGAAGATCGAATTAGGTCTCAACGAGCGAATAGGTGTTTTACTACCAATCACAAGTTTCATGCTCAACACAGTATTCATACGGGAAATTATGATCAAAGAGTTCTTTATCAACCGCCATCTACTTCAGAGATCCCTACGGAAATCTTTTTCAAATACAAAAATTCAGTATCTTCACTAATTCGAGTTTTTCTCCTCGTAAGACTGAGAGAAATGAATAAATATGAAATAAAAAAAAGAATCAAATCGCACCATCTCTGTAATAGGTAAATGCCTCTTTTTCTCCTGAAGTTGTCGGAATTACTCGTAATAAGATATTGGCTACAATAGGTATCCTACATCTGAACCGAATTCTTTCTGGTTAAAGAATCTCTTTCTAGTTGCTCTGGAACAATTAGGAGATTCTCTAGAAGAAATACGGGATTCTGCTTCTGACGGCAACATGCTTGGTCCCGCTTATGGGGATGTCGAGCCAAGAGCACCTTCATTCCTACATAAAATGGTGGATGTACAAATCCACAACGGATCCTGTCCTTCAAGTCGCACGTTGCTTTCTATACAAGAGCGGGCGGCGCATTGTATGAACCAGCGTGCGGACCGTGTGAATTGTTCACAGAACTGTCAAGATTAACCTTGACTGCAAAGACCCATTTGCATCCCAGGACTTTCTTTCCCTTGGGTAAATTCACCAAATCTCAAGTGTGATTTTCATCCAAGGCATGTATCTCCTCAAGCATTGCATCACGCCACCCAGGATGACTCAAAGCCTCCTTCACTGTTTCGGGTACAAAGATGGAGTCTAGAAAAGCAATCAAAGAACTAGACACATCGGATAAATGGTCATAGAAAACATAATTTGCAATGGGATATGTGGATTTGCAAGTACGTATACCTTTGCGAAGAGCAATAGGAAGTTCAAGGTTTTCTGGAAGATCATCTAGAGGAGGATCTGATGACGAAGAAACTGATGCAGGATATGTATTACTACTAGTTTCTTGCCTCCTAGAGTAAACTTGAATAATTGGTAGTCTTGCTAGTGCAGATGGAGCAGGTTCTAGCACAGATGGATCAGGTACTGAAGGCACAATAGTCAATTGGTGCTCAATAAAAGAATCATGAGATAGAGGAACAACATCATCTGATTGTTTTGTCAAACCACGAGTAACTTGATAGACTAACCACTCATCTTCGTCTTCCTGACTTGTAGGAACGGGAGGTGCATAGAAGAATGTTGTTGTCTCTAAATATACCACATAATTTGACATCAAATATTTGTTAAGGTCAGTAGAATAACATTGATACGCCTTCTAAATGAGAGAATATCCTAGGAAAACACACTTAATGCTTTGGGGTCCAACTTGGAAACAAATGGTCGAACATCTCGAATATAACATTTGCTTCCAAACACCTTAGCCTCGATCGAAAATAGTGACTTGTTTGGAAAAAGAACACTATAAGGTACATTACTAACAAGCACATTCAATGGCATACGATTAAGCAGAAAACAAGTTGTAGAGACCATATCAGCCCAAAAATATTTAGGGACCTTCATTTGGGACATAAGTGACCGAGTTGTCTCAAGTAGATGCCTAATCTTCTCCTCGGCAACTCCATTTTGAGAAGGTGTATCAACACATACAGATTGATGGAGAATACCATGTTGTCTCATGTAGGATTAAAATATTTCTGACATATATTCTTTAGTGTTATCATTCCTTAGAGCATGCATCAAAGCATTGAATTGAGTTTTGACTTCAACACAGAAGGCACAAAAGTGAGTAAATACTTTAGAGTGTCTCTTCATAAAATAAATCCAAATTATTCGAGAGAAATCATCCACAAAAGTAAAAAAATACATATGCAAAATTTTGGAAATAACGGGACATGTTCCCCAAACAATAGAATGAACTAACTCAAAAGCTGACTTAGCCCGCTTATTAATTCTTAGACCTACCGATCTGCGATGGCGTCTTGCAAGTCTACATAACTCACAATCCAATGAAGAAACATTATGAAACTGGGGACATAACTTCTTCAACATAGGTAGAGAAGGATGTTCCAATCGATAATGTGCTTCAAATGGAGTCACGACACTGGAGTAGGCAACAAATCGAGGTCCATATTCATCAAGGATGTAGAGATCATCAGATAGATGTCCTTTACCAATAGTTTGCTTTGTCGTAAGATCTTGAAAGAGACAATGATCGAGAAAGAATAATGAGATATAACAATTGAGGTCTCTTGTAAGTTTACTAACAGAAATCAAGTTAAAAGCCAACTTTGGTAGACTTAACACGGATGACAGAGTAATATATGAGGTCAGTTTAACAGTTCTAGATCCCATAACTTTACAGGTTGTTCCATCAGCTACAGTTACAATAGATGGTGCTTTGTGCCATTGAAAGCTAGACAGGATATTACGATTACCTGTCATGCGATTAGTGGCACCATAATCAATCACCCATTTGTTTGAAGAGGAGATAAGACAAGTTTGTCCCAACTCAACAAGGGTGGTAACTGAAGCGGATTCCTTAAGTGATTCTTGATATTGAGAAAATTTTGCAAACTCATCCACCGAAACCAGAACATAATCATTATTATTGTTAAATCCTCTTTCTTGATTTTCAGTTATGTTCCCTATCGAGGAATAAACGAACTCACAACAACAGAATGAGAATATCAAAGATAATTTCACTAAATAGAACGCCAAACACTGATAAATACCAGTCGTGGAAAAAGGATGACCATACAAAGTTTTAAATCTAACTCAAATAAAACTTCATTAGAATACAATCAAATCAACAAATCAACAACCTGGGTCTATAAACTAGGCAGCCTCAACAATATTATAGACTCTAAACCGTTGATATCAACAAACAAATTGAGAAACAAAGAGCAATCAAAAACTGGAACGAAGTTACCGCGATCAGCCGTAGTTTATTAATCAACGAAACACCACAACTACGCCGGATATTGTTCTGTAATGTCAGAGCCAAGAGATTAGATGAAAATGATCTGCCGCGCGCCCACACTTGCTTCTGGATAGACTTGCTGGAAAATTCTCATGGGAGCATGATCTTTATGCACTTGGAATACGACCATTGTATTCTGGGTTTCTACAGATCAAAGGGAGGTGAATCTCCCTAGTTTGGACGTGAGTGTCACTTAGAAACTTGGTACAAATTCCGGCAACACTGTGAGCTAATTCCGGCTCTGATACCATGTATTCGGAATTGGAGAAAATAACTTGTATCTTATTCCAATAGGTAAGTGATGTATAAATACAATACAATAGGTGCTAACTAATGAAAGAAATAAAGAAGAAATCCTGTAAATCTGTCCTACAAATCTGCTATCTATATATGCCTATGCATATTACTAAGAAAGTAGCCTATATACATTACTAAGAAATAAGTCTTTTACATTCTCTAACAACATCAATACTTCCCTCAAACTGGAGAGTGGAAGATATCTAACACTTCCAACTTGGACAAAAGTGACTGATGTTTCACTGCTCCCAGTCCCTTAGTCATTAGTTAGCTAGCTGCATTTTTGTGGGAACATGCAGAGGTGTAATCAATCGATTTTTGAGTTTTCACTCACAAAATGAAAATATATATCTATATTTTTAGTCCTTTCATAAGATATAAGATTCACAACTATTTGCATTATATTGTTTCCTTGTTGTCACAATGTAAATGCACTGGTGTTTGCACTCTGTTCCCAAGTTCTTCTAATAGACCAACCATCCAGATGATCTCTGTTACTACAACTGCCATACTTCTATATTCTGCTTCCACTGAGCTTCTACCGATGGCCTGCCATTTCTTTGATTTCCAAGACACGAAGGAATCCCCCAACTTAATCACTTACCCTGTTACAAACCTTCTTGTATTAGGACATGATGCCCAGTTTGAGTCACAGAATCCAGTAAGTGTTTGGGTTTCTCCTGCCTCAACGGTATGCCTAAACTTGGTGCCCTTTTGATGTACTTGATAGCCTTTAGAGCTGCATCCATATGAGACTTCTTGCGATGTTACATAAACTCACTTATTCCTTGGACTGCAAAACTTATATCAGGTCTTGTGATGATTAGATAAAGTAGCTTCCTCAGTATCCTCTGATAAGTTTCGACCTCTTCTAGCTGTGCATCATCTATTTTTCCAACATGATTGCTATAATCTAATGTAGTTGGATTATGATTTAGTTCCATTGGTGTTGTAGTTGGTCTGCATTGAGTCATTCATACATTAGAAATCATTTATAATGCATATTTAATCTGGTTCAATAAAACACCTTCGTATGACCTCATGACTTCAATTCCAAAAAAATATCCAAGTTCTCAAAGGTCTTTCACCTTAAAGCAACTATGTAAGGTACCATTGGCTTCATCTATCAATAACTTAGAGCTTCCAGTTATTAAAAGGTCATCCACAGAGATAAGGACGGTCACAATGTCCTTTGCATGTCTCTTAGTAAAAAGAGAATAATCATGTACACTCTGTGCATAACCAGGTTCTAACATAGCAGTGGTAAGTTTAATGTTCTACTATCTTGACAACTGTTTCAAGCCATAGAGGGATTTCAAGAGCCTGCATACCTTGTACTCCCACTACCTTAGGAATCCCTGTGGTAAGTCCATGTACACCTCCTCTTCCAAGTCTCCCAGGAGGAAAGCATTGTTGATATCCACTTGAAATAGATGTCAACCTTTAGAGGCTTCCGCACTAATAATAGGGCGCACAATGACCATTTTTGTCATTGGGAATTTTTTTTATGGTAGTCCAATCCTTCCTGCTAAGAATAGCTTTTTGCAACAAGCTTTGCCTTAAACATGTCTACTTCACAATTAGCTTTATATTTGATCTTGTATATTCATTTTGAAGCCTTGATCTCTTGCTTCATTGCTTCATTGCTTCTATCCATTACTGATGCTTAGAAGCTTCCTTGAAAGTCTTGGGCTCAGTTAAAACTGGATCACAAATTACAAAAAGCTAAGGGAATCAGAGCAATCTCTACAATCTGGTGAACCAACTTTTACCAAAAGAAATGACAAAACGGTTTGCATAAGATTTGACCATTTCCATCTCAAAAAATACAATAAAACCATCTTCTTTTGCCAAATGATTCAACCCAAAGATACAACAGATACATACCTTGAACCTGGCGGAGAATTCTTCTAGAATATACAAAGCATCATGGAGGAACATGATTGGTGTCAATATTTTAACAAAGAAGGAAAAATAGTGTGGTGGTTCAAATGCCCCTTTACGGGACATTGCTCTTGGGATCTTGGTTGCAACTGCCAAGACTCTTTAGAAGACCCAAATGGAGAATATGATGAACACCATCTGCGTCATTGGGAAAGATTAGGCCTTAACAAGACCAAACCAAAATCCAAGAAAAAAGGCAAAACTACTGAAAAGCCATTTCGAGCCACCTGGACATAGGTGTTGGTAAGTAACATGAGATGATATAGGATATTTGCTTGTCCCATAAAAACCGATGGAAGTAACCTAATCCTTGAGCCATATGGGAGGTGCATGAGTCCTTTGTGGTATGAGAATGCACGGGAATATATATATATATATATATATATATATATATATATATATATATATATATATATTACTCCTACTATATATGAGACTAGATTATTTACATATAACTATCTAACATTCTCCCTCAAGACAGTGCATACAAATCATATATACCGAGTTTGTTACATATGTAACTAATACGAGGACTGGACATAGGTGTTGGTAAGTAACATGAGATGATATAAGGATATTTTCTTGTCCCAGAAGAACCGGTGGAAACATAATCCTTGAGCCATATGGGAGGTGCATGGGTCCTTTGTGGTATGAGAATGCACGAGAATGAACCCCATATATATATATATATATATATATATATATATATATATATATATGTTACTCCTACTACATATGAGACTAGATTATTTACAAATAACTATCTAACATTTCCCCTCAAGCCGGTGCATACAAATCATATATACCGAGCTTGTTACATATGTAACTAATACCAGGACCTGTGAGAGACTTGGTGAAAATATCTGCAAGCTAATCGTTCGACTTCACTACGAGTCATGCCAAACTCCTGGATAATTGTGCTGAACTTACCACACTAAAGGAGACTGCTCTACACCATAAAATGACCGGTGCAAGCAACATACAAGTCCACTAGACTCCCTCTAAGAAACAAAACTAGGTGATTACTGAAAAACATAATTTGACCGACAAGTCACCAAAAAAATTTGAAAATAGTGAGATATAGCCGAATTACACACTACAAAATAGGTTCTATAATTATGCCGGACAATAGAAACATTTTTGGAAATTACTGTTCACGTTAGAAAAAATAAAAGTTTTTAGAATTTGATGTAATTTATATGGGTAGACTCATAATCACTGGATGAGTAAGTTGTCCTGAAAATTTTTTGTCAAAAAGTGGCCGAAATGGTTCACGCACGCCGGAAAAGTTACTGTAGTTCGTCAAAACACTAGTTTTGGTGGCGCATGGAGGCACGTGTAGGACTTTCTGCTGGAGCGATTGACTGAAATTTTGTCACCTGACTTTTTCGAACAATATGGTAGTGTTGGTGTTCGCACAACATTTACCAATGAGGAAATAACGCAAATCAATATTGAGTCATCAACGGGAAAGACGCATTGTGGCTGACTTTTCTGATCCGATGAGACTGGAATTTTTGGGGTTTGGTAGCACAAGAGTTTCAAATATAATGATCGTACTGGTATATGCACAATAACATTGTGGCAATGATAAACCTTGGGAACAAGACAAAGTTGCCGAAAATTTGTACGGTAGCGAGATCTTTCTTTCCGGATGTCGCTGGAATGATGCACAATGATAATTTTCTCACTGAAGCTCTAATACCAAGTAAGAATTCACGGGAGAAAAATCTTTTTATTAATAATAAGACAGTGAAACCTATATATAATACATATTTTACTCCTACTACATATATTATTACTCCTACTGCATATAATCTATACATATTTACACATAACTATCTAACAGAATGGAACTAGGCTCACGAATGTGTGGTGCTATTGGCCCTGCACTGTTAGTGGTTCTGTGACGACCCGACCCGTTGTCTCATGTGTTACTGCTTCGTTTCTCCCATTTTATGCTTCTTTATGTTTCGTTATCGGTATGTGGTGTGTTAGAGTTGATTTAGATTGGTTTTGATAAGAAATGAGACACTTAGTCTCTTTAAGGAAGGCCTAAGTTGGAAAAGTCAATCGGACGTTGACTTAGGAGTTAGAAGGCTCGGATGTGATTTCCGGTGATTCGGTTAGCTTCGGGAAATGATTTGTGACTTAGGAGTGCGATCGGAATTGATTTTGGAGGTCCGGTGTAGAATTAGGCTTGAATTGGCGAAGTTAGTATTTTGGCGAATTCCGGTTGATAGGTGAGATTTTGATCCGAGGGTCGGAATGGAATTCCGAGAGTTGCTGTAGCTCCGTTAGCTGATTTTGGATATGTGTGTAAAATTTCAGGTCATTCGGACTGTCGTTTGGTCGGTTTTGATCGATGCGTAATCGGATTTTAAGAACTAGCTGATCATGTGA
>NW_017672551.1:57547-59004 GCF_001879085.1 Nicotiana attenuata
CGATTGTTTCGATTGGGTATTGTTCCCTGGGCATATTGTAATGTATTCGCTCTGATTTTGGTTAGATTCGACGCGCGTGGAGGCCGATTCGAGGGGCAAAGGCGTCGCGAGCTAGGGATTTCGCCGGTTCGAGGTGAGTAATACTTGTAAATGATATCCTGAAGGTTTGAAACCCCGGATTTGCACATCATAGTGCTGTATTGTGGTGACTTGCACGCCAGGTATGAGCGTGGGGTAGAGCACCATTGGGGATTGTGACTTGGTCCGTCCCGGTTAATGATTTTACTGCGTAATTGACTGAAACCTACTTGATGCTATCGTGATTTGGGTTGATTGCCATGTTTTGGGCTTCGTGCCGATTATTTGAATCCTTTAGGGATTATTATCACTGTTTTCATGACACTTAGCATATTAAATGATTTCAGTCCTGAGTTAAACCCTGTTTTGAAATGTGCAGTCATATTGCTAAAGTTTAAAGACTTAAATTGCATTTTTCTGATGTTTTGAGTTAAAAGCTATACTTGACATTGCCCGAGTGGCGTTATTTGCATGTTCTGGACTGAGGATGGATTGGGCTGCACGCTGCAGCGATACTATGATGATATTGCGCTTGGGCTGTAGGAGCCCCTCCAGAGTCTGAACCCCCACAGTGAGCGCGGGTACCCAAATAGATCGGGCTGCACGCCGCAGCGGTCATGTGCATTGCATTGCATTCATGCATCGGTTCCTGTTTGTACTACGTGTCATGACATTCAGCACTCTCATTTCATTGGCATTCATGTTACTTCTTGCACTGTTTACCAGACGCCCTGGTGTTAATTGTTAGTGGAGTGCTGTGCCCGAGGGGCTGACTTATGTGCGGACTTGCATTATCTGAATATGCATTCATTTGCTTGACTGTTGTAAAAGGATATTTTCAAAAGAGGTTTTTAAACTGAGCCAGATATTTTCTAAAAGGATTCTTCACGGTCTTATTGTTTTCTAAAAAGGGTTGTACTGTCCTATATAGCATGATGGAGTGCTCTTACGTGATTTCTTGCCTCTCAGTTATTATTTACTCTTATTACCACTGAGTTGAAAGTACTCACTTTACTCCCTGCACCTTGCGTGTAGTTGCAGGTATCGTTCACCCGATAGTGGGTTATTAGCGGATTGAAGGTATTGTTATTGTAGCTGAGCAAGGTGACCGCCAGCGTTCGCGGCACCGGATGTTGTCTTTTGTTTTACCAGATTTCATTTTTTATATATATGACCCTGTAGTCATGTTCCTACCTCTTAGATGCTCGTGACTCGTGACACCCCGGTCGGGTAGTAATTAACAGTTTCTAATGCCATTAAGTTGTATCTTCTATTCATTTATGTTTAATAATTGTTAGTGAAAGGATTTGGGTTAGTTGGCTGGCCTTGTCTTCACGAGAGGCGCCATCACGACCGGGTATGGGAATTGGGTCGTGACA
>NW_017672551.1:59071-68365 GCF_001879085.1 Nicotiana attenuata
CTGGTGTTAATTGTTAGTGGAGTGCTGTGCCCGAGGGGCTGACTTATGTGCGGACTTGCATTATCTGAATATGCATTCATTTGCTTGACTGTTGTAAAAGGATATTTTCAAAAGAGGTTTTTAAACTGAGCCAGATATTTTGTAAAAGGATTTTTCACGGTCTTACTGTTTTCTAAAAAGGGTTGTACTGTCCTATATAGCATGATGGAGTGCTCTTACGTGATTTCTTGCCTCTCAATTATTATTTACTCTTATTACCACTGAGTTGGAAGTACTCACTTTACTCCCTGCACCATGTGTGCAGATTCAGGTGCTCCGGAGACTTAGTGGAGCTGTTTGCTGTTTTTCGTGAAGTTATTTTCAGGAGTTGTTGAGGTAGCTGCCTGACGTCCGCAGGACCCGACTCCTTCCCTTTATTTCATTTGTCTTTCCATATCCTAGACTTCTTTATTACTATGGATATATTACTCTGTTACATCTAGAGGCTCTAGACTCATGACTCCAGATCTATTGGGGAATGTTGGGATATTCGTTATTATTTTCCATACTATTTTATTTAGTTTCGGATTGGAACCTTGATATTTGCTATTTTAATCGTATTATTTGTTAACAGATTGCGTATTTGGGTTGAGAGTATTTAAATTGGTCGGGCTTGCCTAGCATTAGTGTTGGGCGCCATCACGACCGGGATTGGGGTCGTGACAGGTTCCTAACTAAGCTGGTGAGGTAGCATGTCCTGCATCACCTAATTTTTCTTTGTATGAAGCAATTTCAGCAACCATGTCCTCATTTAGATGATGTATGTCATCTAGAACTACTTCAGAAATGGTGCTACTAGGTGACTGAAGCTCCTGATACAATAAAGGTTGGTGTCTGTGTGATGGTGAAGCTCCTGATACAATGAAGGTTGTGTCTGTGTGATGGTGGTGTCTGGTTGAATATCAACCATGTATTGAGCAAACATTTCTTCTTCAGTAATTGTGGATTTTTAAAACGAAATATGTGTTCCTTAGAAATAACATCTCTGCTAACCAAGAAGGTTTTACTCTCCAAATCATACAGTTTGTACCCATTTTGAGTATGAGAATATCAAATGAATACAATTCTTCTTGCTCTAGGGGCAAATTTATCTCCCCTTGGCAAGCTACTTGCATAGCACAAACATCCAAATACTCATAAATGTTCTATACTAGCATGGCTTTTGTAAAGCATCTCATATGGTGTCTTACCCTCAAACACAAATGTTGATAGTCTATTTATTACGTACAATGCAGTTCTTACACACTATCCCAAGAATCTAATGGGCACTCCACTTAGAAACTTCAATGCCCTGACTATTTCAAGGATATGCCTATGTTTTCTCTCCGCAACTTTATTATGTTGTGGAGTATACGCACAACTACTTTATGCACAACACTAAGATAAGCAGGAAATTCATTATATTTGGAGTTAAGTAACTTAGTCTTATTATTAGATCTTAAACATTTCACAAACAACCAATTGATTTTTTACTATAGAGATAAAATTCTTCAATACAACCACAACCTCACACTTGGTAGTTATCAAACACACCCATGTATACCTGCTAAAGTCATCTATTATAGTAACAAAATACTGCTTCCTGTCATATTTAGGCACTTTCTAAGGTCCCCAAACATCTAGGTGCACAAATTGGAAAATACTAGTTGATTTTGAACTACTAATAGGAAACTGCAATATACATTATTTAGCTAAAGGGCATATATCACAATCTTCAATATCAATACTACTGATTTTTTGTTTGTAAAGTAGATATATATTGTATTGTCTTCGAGGAATCATGTCGCATTCTGTGATTCCATAATGTACTAAATGTCATTCCACCTTGAATTGTTCCTGCCAATATTACTGCTCTTCCTTTTAACATATATAATCCATCCGATTCTATACCAATCCTCATCACTATAAAGTTCCTCAAACAAATAAAAATCGGGATAAAAGTTGACTGAGCATCTGAGTTCTGTAATAAGCTTCAACACTAACAATAAATTGAGTTTAAAGTCAGGCACATGTAGGACACATTCAAAACTTTTGTTTCATATAACAATCGCACTTCATGTATGTTTTATCTCTACTTTAATCCTTTTTGGCATTTTTACTGCACTAAGTTCTTGTTCTCTCATACTTTTAACATTGCTTAGGATTTCCTTGTCATGAGTAATATGATGTGTAGCTCCTGAATCCACTATCCATTCATCTACTGATGCACTACATAATAAGAGGCTATACTTGCCATGTTTGACGAACAATCGCTTGTTGTTGGCTTGTTTAAAAGACCTACCAACTGCTTGTATTACTCATCTGTCAATACATGACTTTGAAATTGATTTCCTGAGCCTCCAGCTCGTTTTGTAGTTGCAGCATTCACACAAGATCTAGCTCATCCACCTTGAAATTTCTTCATGCTTTTAAAATCAGCTGGACATTTGATTATTTTGTAACAATTTTCTTTCAAATGTCCTTTGTAGCCACAATGTTCACAAATCGGCCTAATTTTATTTGGTTTTAAAACCCGTCCTCTTCTTGCCATCATAGTCAAAGGATATCTATTTGTATCAACAACTCCTAATGACCCTTGGCTTTCTTCTTCTGTTATAATTGCATATGCCTAACAGGAACAATATGCCTTTTCAACAATAGATTGTTTCTTACATTACTGTAAATCTCAGTTAGTCCCACCAGAAATTGTAACAATCTCTGTTGTGCTAAGTGTTCCAAGGATGGTCTGGATTCCTCACAATCACAGGCTGAATTCGGCACCAACACATCCAATTCACTATGCAAATCCCTCATTTTGGTATAGTAATTGGTCACAATATTTGTCTCATGTTTCTAGAAATTTCTGCCCAAAGGTGATAGATTCTCATTAAGCTACACCTACCAAACTTTTCCTTGAAATCGCTCCAGAGTTACTTTTCATGTGAAGAAACACTCTATGCATTAACTGTAACGACCCGACCGGTTGTTTTTAGAATTTACGCCCCGATCCCCTACTAACTGCTTTCCTCGAGTCTATTTTTGCTATTTTAATTTGCCGGGATATTCGGTTTTAAGCTTCGGAGAGTTTTGGGACACTTAGTCCCTAAATGAGAGCTTAAGTGTTCGAAAATTGACCGTAGTCAGACTTAGGAGGGGTGCACCTCCACAGACTCCTCAGCCATAGCAGACCCCGCAGAGCTCCCAGGCTATGGTCCCAGCAGCAGTTGCTACTCCACCAGCCCAGCCAGCCAGAGGTGGAGGTCGGGGAGGTAGAGGTCACCCTCGATGGGGAGGCCAGGCCAGATATTATGCTCTTCCAGCCCGTATTGAGGTTGTCGCCTCCGATTCTGTCATCACAGGTACTATCTTGGTATGTCACAGAGATGCATCGGTTCTATTCGATCCAGGCTCCACTTATTCTTATGTGTCTTCTTATTTTGCCCAATATTTGGGTGTACCTCGGGATTCTATGAGTTCCCCAGTTTATGTTTCTACTCCTGTGGGAGATTCTCTTGTTGTGGACCGCGTTTATCGCTCATGTTTGGTTGTTCTTGGTGGTTTTGAGACCAGATCTGACTTATTATTGCTCAGCATGGTTGATTTTGATATTATCTTGGGCATGGACTGGTTGTCGCCCCATTATGCTATTCTTGATTGCCATGCCAAAACTGTAACACAGGCTATGCCAGGTGTACCGCGTATTGAGTGAAGGGGTGCTTTAGGTCACACTCCCAGTAAAGTTATTTCTTTCCTTAAGGCTTAGCATATGGTTGAGAAAGGTTGTGATGCGTACTTAGCTTATGTGAGAGATGCCAGTATGGATACTCCTTCTGTTGATTCAGTCCCAGTAGTACGGGATTTCCCTTATGTGTTTCCAGCTGATCTTCCGGGCATGCCACCCGATAAATCATGCCACCCGATAGCAACTGGTGCCACATGGTGAGGGATTGCCCCAGACTTAGGAAGGGTGCACCTCCGCAGACTCCTCAGCCATAGTAGACCCCGCAGAGCTCCCAGACTATGGTCCCAGCACCAGTTGCTACTCCACCAGCCCAGCCAGCCAGAGGTGGAGGTCGGGGAGGTAGAGGTGACCCTCGAGGGGGAGGCCAGGCCAGATATTATGCTCTTCCAACCCGTATTGAGGTTGTTGCCTCTGATTCTGTCATCACAGGTACTATCTTGGTATGTCACAGAGATGCATCAGTTCTATTCGATCCAGGCTCCACTTATTCTTATGTGTCTTCTTATTTTGCCCAATATTTGGGTGTACCTCGGGATTCTTTGAGTTCCCCAGTTTATGTTTCTACTCCTGTGGGAGATTCTCTTGTTGTGGACCACGTTTATCGCTCATGTTTGGTTGTTCTTGATGGTTTTGAGACCAGAGCTGACTTATTATTGCTCAGCATGGTTGATTTTGATATTATCTTGGGCATGGATTGGTTGTCGCCCCATTATGCTATTTTTGATTGTCATGCCAAAACTGTGACACAGGCCATGCCAGGTGTACCGCGTATTGAGTGAAGGGGTGCTTTAGGTCACACTCCCAGTAGAGTTATTTCTTTCCTTAAGGCTCAGCGTATGGTTGAGAAAGGTTGTGATGCGTACTTAGCTTATGTGAGAGATGCCAGTATGGATACTCCTTCTGTTGATTTAGTCCCAGTAGTACGGGATTTCCCTTATGTGTTTCCAACTGATCTTCCGGGCATGCCACCCGATAGAGACATTGATTTTGGCATTGATCTGTTGCCAGGCACTCAGCCCATTTCTATCCCTCCGTACCGTTTGGCTCCTCCTGAGTTGAAGGAGTTGAAGGAGCAATTACAGGAATTACTTAATAAGGGTTTCATTCGGCCCAGTGTATCGCCTTGGGGTGCTCTTGTATTATTTGTGAAGAAGAAGGATGGTTCTATGCGTATGTGTATTGATTACCGCCAGTTGAATAAGGTGACAGTGAAGAACCACTATCCTTTGCCTCGTATTAATGACCTGTTCGACCAGTTGTAGGGTGTTTGTGTGTTTTCTAAGATCGACTTGCGTTTAGGCTATCATCAGTTAAAGATTCGATAGCCAGATATCCCGAAGACTGCCTTCAAGACTCGGTATGGTCATTACGGTCTCCTTGTTATGTTATTTGGGCTGACTAATGCCCCAACAGCCTTCATGCATTTGATCGTTTTTATTGATGACATTCTGGTATATTCCCGGAGTCGAGGAGATCATAAGCAGCACCTGAGGATAGTGCTCCAGACCTTGAGAGAGAAGAAGCTGTATGCTAAGTTCTCAAAATGTGAGTTTTGGTTGGATTCCGTGGCATTCTTGGGCCATGTGGTCTCGAGAGAGGGTATTAAGGTGGATCCGAAGAAAATAGAGGTCATGCAGAGTTGGTCCTGACCATCCTCAGCTACAGAGATCCGTAGTTTTCTTGGTTTGGTGGGTTATTACCGCCGTTTTGTTCAGGGGTTTACATCTATTGCAGCACCTATGACCGGACTAACCTAGAAGGGTGCTCCATTCCAGTGGACGGAAGAGTGCGAGGAAAGCTTTCAGAAGCTCAAGACAGCTCTGACTACAACCCCATTTTTGATATTGCCTACCGGTTCGGTGTTTTATATTGTCTATTGTGATGCCTCGAGAGTTGGCCTTGGAGCGGTATTGAAGTAGGACGGTAGGGTGATTGCCTACGCGTCCAGACAGTTGAAGATACACGAGAAGAATTATCATGTCCATGATCTTGAGTTAGTTGCCATAGTTCATGCCTTGAAGATCTGGCGTCATTACTTGTACGGTGTGCCTTGTGAGATATATACTGATCACCGGAGTTTGCAGCATCTGTTCAAGCAGAAGGACCTTAATTTGCGTCAGAGGAGATGGCTAGAGCTGCTGAAGGATTATGATATGACTATCTTGTATCACCCGAGCAAGGCCAATGTGGTAGCCGATGCTTTGAGCCGCAGGGCAGATAGTTTGGGGAGTTTGGCTTATTACGAGCAGCAGAGAGGCCTATGGCGATGGATGTTCAGGCCTTAGCCAGCCAGTTTGTGAGATTGAACCTTTCGGAGCCTAGTCGGGTTCTAGCTTGTGTGGTCTTTCGGTATTCCTTATTTGATTGTATCTGGGAGCTTCTGTTTGATGACCCACATTTGCTTGTCCTTAAGGACAAAGTGTTGCATGGCGATACTTGAGATGTGACTATTGGTGATGACGGAGTATTGAGGATGTAGGGCCAAGTTTGTGTACCCAATGTTGATGGGCTCCGAGAGTTGATTCTAGAGGAGGCCCATAGTTCGCGGTATTCCATTCATCCGGGTACCGCGAAGATGTATCAGGATTTGAAGCAGCACTACTGGTGGAGGTGGATGAAGAAGGATATAGTTAGGTTTGTAGCGGTGCCTTAATTGTCAGCAGGTGAAGTATGTGCACCAGAGGCCGGGTGGATTGCTTTAGCAGCTAGAGATTCCGGAGTGGAAGTGAGAGGATCACCATGGACTTCGAATCTGGGCTCCACAGACTTTGAAGAAGTTCGATGCCATTTGGGTTATTGTGGATCAGCTGACCAAGTCTGCACATTTCATCCCTGTGTGTTCTACCTATTCCTCGGAGCAGTTGGCGGAGATTTATATCCGGGATATTATCCGTCTGCATGGTATTCCGGTTTCCATCATTTCAGAAAGATGTACTCAGTTCACATCGCGGTTCTGGAGAGCCGTACAACAGGATTTGGGTACTCGGGTGGAGTTGAGCACAACATTTCACCCTCAAACGGACGGACAGTTCGAGCGCACTATTCAAATTCTTGAGGATATGCTCTGTGCGTGTGTGAATGATTTTAGAGGCTCTTGGGATCAGTTCTTGCCATTAGCGGAGTTCGCCTACAACAACAACTATCAGCCCAACATTCAGATGGCACCGTACGAGGCCTTATATGGTAGGCGATGTAGATTTCCGGTGGGTTGGTTCGAGCCAGGTGAGGCCAAATTATTGGGCACAGACTTGGTTCAGGATGCTTTGGAGAAAGTCAAGGTGATTCAGGATAGACTCAGTACAGCCCAGTCCAGACAGAAGAGTTATGCGGACCGGAAGGTTCGTGATGTTTCCTATATGGTTGGAGAGCGGGTTCTGCTCCGGGTTTCACCTATGAAGGGCGTTATGAGATTTGGGAAGAAGGGGAAGTTGAGCCCGATGTTTATTGGCCCCTTTAAGATATTGTGGCGTGTTGGGGAGGTTGCTTACGAGCTTGCCTTTCCTCCCAGCTTGGCAGGAGCTCATCCGGCATTTCATGTTTAGATGCTCCGGAGGTATCACGGTGATCCGTCACACGTGTTGGATTTCAGCTCAGTCCAGTTGGAGAAGGATCTATCTTATGTTTAGGAACCAGTGGCGATATTGGGCAGGAAGGTTAGGAAGCTGAGGTCAAAGAACATTACATCAGTGAAGGTTCAGTGGCGGGGTCGGCCGGTCGAGGAGGCGACCTGCGGAGACCGAGCAGGATATGCGCAGCCACTACCCTCATCTTTTCACTACTTCAGATATGTCTTTGTGCTCGTTCGAGGATGAACAAATGTTTAAGTATGGGAGGATGTAATGACACGGCCGGTCGTTTTTAGAATTTACGCCCCGATCCCCTACTAACTACTTTCCCCGAGTCTATTTCTGCTATTTTGATTTGCCGGGATGTTCGGTTTTAAGTTTCCGAGAGTTTTGGGACACTTAGTCCCTAAATGAGAACTTAAGTGTTGGAAAGTTTACCGTAGTCGGAACAATATGAAGACGGCCTCGGAATGGAAGTCGGATGGTTCCATTAGCTCCATTGAGTGATTTCGGGTTTAGGGGCGTCGCCGGATTGTGTTTTGGAGGTCCATCGCTACTTTAGGCTTGAAATGCCGAAAGGTCGAATTTTGAAGTTTCCGGTTCGATAGTGAGATTTTGATCCGAGGGTTGGAATGGTATTCCGAGATTTGCAGTAGTTCTGTTATGTAATTTGGGACTTGTGTGCAAAATATCAGGTCATTCGGACGAGGTTTGATAGACTTTTTGATCGAAAGCATATTTTGAGAAATTTGGAGTTTTTAGGCTTGAATCCATGGTTAATTTGAGGTTTCGATGTTGTTTTAGATGTTTTAAGGATTGTTACAAGTTTGGGGAGTAGTATTAGACTTGTTGGTGCCTTTGGTTGTTGTTCTGGGGGCCTCAGGATGATTTCGGATGGTTGACGGGAAATTTAGAAGGTGTTGCAGCTACTGTATTTTTTGCTGCTTCTGGTATTTTCGCATCTACGGTAGGGGGAACGCAGATGCGGCGCCGCAGAAGCGGCTAAGTGGCCGCAGAAGCGGAACTTGGGAACTTCCTCAGGAACCGCAGATGCAGTGAGTTGTTCGCAGAAGCGCAACCGCTCCTGCGGTTAGTTCCGCAGATGCGGAATCTGGAATTTAAATGAAAGTCATAGATGCGACGTAGTTTCCGCAGATGCGGTCCCAGGGCCGCAAATGCGGGAATCGCTGGGCAGAACACAAAAATAGTTGCCTTTGCGAAATTGAGCCATTCTTTTAGCATTTTCATCTGGGTTTGAAGCTTTTGAGAGAGATTTTTGAGGAATACAAAGGGGAATCGGTTGGAGGTAACGTCCTTGAATTCATAACTCGTTTTATGTGATTAAAGACCTAATTAGTGATGAGAAATTTGGGAAAATGGGTAATTAGGGCTTGAGTTTAAGAGGCCTTTAAATGAGGATTTGAGGGGTCATTTGGACTCCGATTTAAGTGTTCTTGTTTTGTTTAGACTCGTGAGAGTACGAGGTTTCTGAAAATTGTAACTTTTATCCGATTCCGAGATGTGGGCTTGAGGGGTGTTTTGGTCATTTTACCTAATTTCGCGTATTAGCTTAGAATTTAATTATAGAATCGGATGGTTGACGGGAAATTTAGAAGGTGTTGCAGCTACTGTATTTTTTGCTGCTTCTGGTATTTTCGCATCTGCGGTAGGGGGAACGCAGATGCGGCGCCGCAGATGCGGCGCCGCAGAAGCGGCTAAGTGGCCGCAGAAGCGGAACTTGGAAACTTCCTCAGGAACCGCAGATGCAGTGAGTTGTTCACAGAAGCGCAACCGCTCCTGCGGTTAGAGTTCCGCAGATGCGGAATCTGGAATTTAAATGAAAGTCATAGATGCGACGTAGTTTCCGCAGATGCGGTCCCAGGGCCGCAAATGCGGGAATCGCTGGGCAGAACACAAAAATAGTTGCCTTTTCGACGTAAATTGAGCCTATTCTTTTACGCTATTTTC
>NW_017672551.1:68373-82775 GCF_001879085.1 Nicotiana attenuata
GGGTTTGAAGCTTTTGAGAGAGATTTTTGAGGAATACAAAGGGGAATCGGTTGGAGGTAACGTCCTTGAATTCATAACTCGTTTTATGTGATTAAAGACCTAATTAGTGATGAGAAATTTGGGAAAATGGGTAATTAAGGCTTGAGTTTAAGAGGCCTTTAAATGAGGATTTGAGGGGTCATTTGGACTCCGATTTAAGTGTTCTTGTTATGTTTAGACTCGTGAGAGTACGAGGTTTCTGAAAATTGTAACTTTTATCCAATTCCGAGATGTGGGCTTGAGGGGTGTTTTGGTCATTTTACCTAATTTCGCGTATTAGCTTAGAATTTAATTATAGAATCAGTTACTTGAGGTGTTATTTACAATATGCAATTGAATTGAATAAATTTGGGCCATTTGGAGATGGATACTCGTGGCAAGGCGTGGTTTTGGGTTGACTTGCACTTGCTCGAGGTAAGTGGCTTGTCTAACCTTGTGTGTGAGACCTTTCCCCTTAGGATTTCTATTGTGGTAACTGAAATGCCTCGTACGTGAGGTGACGAGCGCGTACTTGTGCTAATTATTGGAAATCCGGTTTTTCATTAAAAATAACCTTGAATTGTGTTCTTCCTTTTCTCACTTACACTGTTTGGAAATTAAACCTGCTGTTAGCCTAGAGAAGCGTGTCTACTTGACTAAATTGCTCTATTTGTCTTAACTGCCTTAATTGTATTTGTGATGACCCGAACGGTCGTCTTAAGATTTAACGCCCCGATCCCCTATTAACTGCTCCCCTCGAGTCTATTTGTACTATTGTGATTTGCCGGGATGTTCGGTTTTAAGTTTCGGAGAGTTTTGGGACACTTAGTCCCTAAATGAGAGCTTAAGTATTGGAAAGTTGACCGTAGTCAGAACAGTATGAAGACGACATCGGAATGGAAATTCGATGGTTCTGTTAGCTCCGTTAGGTGATTTCGAGCTTAGGGGCGTATTCAGATTGTGTTTTGGATGTCCGTAGCTAATTTAGGCTTGAAATGCCTAAAGTTGAATTTTTAAAGTTTCCGGTCCGATAGCGAGATTTTGATCCGAGAGCCGGAATGGAATTCTGGAAGTTGGAGTAGTTCTGTAGTTTTGAATGTGACGTGTGTGCAAAATTTGAGGTCATTCGGACGAGGTGTGATAGACTTTTTTGATCGAAAGCGTATTTTGAGAAAAATTCGGAGTTCTTAGGCCTAAATCCTTGGTTAATTCGAGGCTTTGATGTTGTTTTAGGTGTTTTAAGGATTGGTACAAGTTTGGATAGTAGTTTGTGACTTGTTGGTGCCTTTGGTTGAGGTCCCGGGGGCCTCGGGATGATTTCGGATGGTTGACGGAAAGATTTTGGGATTAAAGTTGAAACTTCAGCTGCTGGTTGTGTCATAACAGCACCTCTGGTTTGGGTTCTGCAGATGCAGCGTAGCAGAAGCGGCTTAGGTGCCGCAGAAGCGGATTTTTGGCCATTTTCTCAGGAACCGCAGATGCGATATATTTTCCGCAGAAGCGGTACCGCAGATGCGACATTAGGGCCGCAGATGCGGATTTTGGCCATTTTCTCAGGAACCGCAGATGCGGTATATTTTTCGTAGAAGCGGGACCGTAGATGCGACATTTGTTCCGCAGAAGCGGGACCGCATATGAGATATTTTTCCGCAGAAGCGGGACCGCAGATGCGACATTTTTTTCGCTGTTGCGAAAATTGCTGGACAGAATGTTTTATGTTCTGAAAATGGGACTTTGTCCCATTTTCCATTTTTACCAGTTTGGAGCTCGAGGAGAGGCGATTTTCGGGATATTTTTGAGAGAAACAACGGGGTAAGTGTTCTTAACTTAATTTTGGTTAGATTACTCGAATCTATTACTAGTTTTGGCATTAAATCTGCGAATTTAGTTGGAAGAGTTTCAAAGTCTCTCGGATAGAATCAAGGATTTGGGAGTCAAAATGTTATGGGGTTTGGATAATTTTGGTATGTTTAGACTTGTGAGAGTGCGATGTTTCTGGAAATATAAATTTTACCCGATTCTGAAACGTGGGCCCGAGGGCGTTTTGGTCATTTTACATAATTTTGCATATTAGCTTAGAATTTAATTCTAGAATCAGTTACTTGAAGTATTAGTTACAATGTGCAATTGAATTGAATAGATTTGGGCCATTTGGAGTCGGATACTCATGGCAAAAGCGTGGTTTCGGGTTGACTTGCACTTGTTCGAGGTAAGTGGCTTGTCTAACCTTGTGTGGGGGACCTTCCCCTTAGGATATGATATTTGATAATTGAAATGCCTTGTACGTGAGGTGACGAGCGCGTACTTGAGCTAATTGTTGAAAACCCAGTTTTACTTTAAGTATTTAAACTGAGTTCCTTTCTTCCCTCTTTTATTCTACTTGGAAACTTAGCTTGTTGATAGTTAGAAAAGCATGCCTAGTTGACTTAATTGCCTACTTGCTTAAACTGCCTTTATTGCATTATGTGAAGCATGCTAGGCTAGAATTAACTGTTTACTCGTACGAAGTTGGCATTTAATTTAATATTCTTGTGTTGCTGCGGTGTATTATAATTTGGGACTACGAGACGACATCCCGGGAGATCCCCTGCACGAAATTATAATCTGGACTGAGGTGCGGGACACCAAGAGATCCTAGGCACGTATATTGAGGATACCGAGAGATCCTCGTGATACTAAGAGATCCGTGGCATATATTGAGGATACCAAGAGATTCTCGAGATACCAAGAGATCCCTAGTGTATATATTGAGGATACCAAGAGATTCCCGGGACACCAAGAGATCCCTAGTGAATATATTGAGGATATAAAGAGATCCTCGGGATACCAAGAGATCCCTAGCATATATTGAGGATACCAAGAGATCCTCGGGATTCCAAGAGATCCCTATCATATATTGAGGATACCAAGAGATCCTCGGGATACCAAGAGATCCCTAGCATATATTTAGGATACCAAGAGATCCTCGGGATACCAAGAGATCCCTGGTACAGATTGAGGATACCAAGATATCCTCGGGATACTGAGAGATCCCCGGTTATTGTCCTTGTGATCGTTTTAGCCTCTTTTTCGGTTATTGCATTCCTTACTTTCTCGTATTAAGTTCTTATTGTTAGCTTGCAACTGAATTGCTTATCTTATTCTGTCATACTTTATATCTTATTTTATCTTAGTAGGGCCCTAACCTTCTTCGTCTCTACTCAACCGAGGTTAGGCTTGGAACTTACTGAGTACCACTGTGGTGTACTCATGCCCTTCATGCGCATGTTTTTCATGTGCAGATCCAGGTACCTCTACTGAGGCTTACTATTTTTGAGGTGAGGCGAGGTATATCTGCCGCTTCCGCAGACCGAGGAGTCTCTTTCTATTCCTGCATTAGTATTTAGCCCTTCTGTATTTTCCGTTCTTGTTAGACATTCTGGAGTTAGAGCTATGTAGTATTTCTTAGCTTGTGATTTATGGGTTTCCGGATTTTGGGAAGTGTTGTTAGTTCGAGAAGTTATATTGTATATACCAGGTGGCATTTTAAATACTGTTTCATTCTGTTAGTTTGGGTTCTACTTATTTCTTCTGCAAGTTTTGCTTATGTTCCACATTGTTAGGCTTACCTAGTCATAGAGACTAGGTGCCGTCATGACAGTTCACGGAGAGCGAACTGGGATCGTGACAAGTTGGTATCAGAGCTCTAGGTTCATAGGAGTCATGTATCACAAGCCGGTTTATTAGAGTCTCGCTGATCGGTACGGAGACGTCTGTACTTATCTACAAAAGGCTATGTAACTATTAGGAACATTCCACTTCATTTCATTCCTTATCGTGCGACATGTATTCAGTTTGGAGCCTATATAATATGTTCTTTTTGCATCCACTCGTGTATTGAAATTGCGCACTCGGTATCAATTATACGCCAACGGTTCGTGATGCTACAGAAGGATTATAAGGGAGCCAAGAATTTGCTCAACCATTGTTACCGCGTGTCATCCATATCGATAATGCAAGAGTATTGAGAGATCATTCAGTTGTGCACATAAGGGTGCAATAGGTTCCGATATCTGGTTGATAAGTACGATCTTAAGAAGGTTCGCTTAATTGCCTAATCGTCGCGATAGTCGTAGAGTCACGAGGTGGATGTAGATCTGAAGACAGTTGGTGGTAATAGAGACTATGTGGTTCATATGTGATTTCTATTTAGCGAAGGGTACAACTAGCAATCGAGATACTAGAGGAAGTGAGTTTAACTGTCATAAGGATGACATGTGCCAAACGAATGGCTTGAGGTGTCTTATGATGGTGTCGTACGAGCGATAAAGGTTAGTATTGTGGATTACCAGAATGTATCTTATGGCTTTGCGCCAAGTGAAGGGAGTCCACTATCAACGATCAAATTGTGGGGTCATGTGTGATATCAGCTTTGGCCTGAGATGTATCTCTGTGGTGTCCAAAGGTCCTCTGAAACTTTTATATGAGTAAAAGCTAAGATTTGTATGGGATGATGCAGGGACATGTAAACAATTTTAGAATACTCGTAGTGCTCCAATTAATCAGGGCACTCACTTGGGACAGTCATCTTTTTAATGAACCACTGGTATAGGATTCCCACAATGGTTATTCTAATTATCCCGCACAGACTCAGTATGAGCAGCCGAATTACAGATAGGTGTTATGAATGTGGTGATACTAGGAGCATCATGAGAGATTGTCCCAGACTTGGGAGGAATCTATTTCATCAGAACACTTAGTCCACACACTCCATTATAGTTACTAATCTACATACGCTACAAGTTAGAGATGGAGAACAAACAGGTAGATGACGCCTAAGAGGTGGGGGCCCGACCCATTGATATAATTGCTATGGTATGGCTGATGTCACTACACCAGATGGTATCATTACAAGTACGATCTCAATGTGATTATAAAGTAACAAATTCATTAAATCGATCCAGTTTTGAGTATCGAGGCAAGTCCTCTTAATATGCTCCACTCATGAGTGGGCTTCGTAATCCTGAAATCTACTTATGTGAATACTGATGTTGGGTTATTATATGGAGATAACTATTTCTATCATTATGTGTTGGTCACAAAAAAAAATAGTTATGAGGCTAAAAGTGACTTTCTATTACTTACTACGGTGGGTTTTGATGTGATTTCAGGATAATTAAATTCAATTATGAATTATATGCCCTATCGGTATGAGGGTTCATTATATGTTGTGATTTTGTTTGACGAAAATTATTTAAAGAAAGGAAATGAAAAATTTCAGTTGGCACAATGTGCAAATACTTGTGATTCAGAGTTGAGGACGAGATCCTCAAATTTTTATATAATGTAAAATATTTTAAACCGAGCTACAAGCTGCGGTGGATGTTATATAAGGACAAGGTCCTGGTGGTGAAAAGTTTATGTGTTTAAAATTCTCCTTTTATGAAATTAAAAAAAACTTGTACTATATTTTAAATGGGAGTCATGTCTGTTAGGCTTATTTGACACTTCTTGTGTATTTTCTGTTCATATTCAGCCACTTTTGTGTTGTAAACGTTGAGTTTTAGCCTACGAGATGGGCGCCCAAGTGGCGATAAATTTGACTCATTAATTCGGGTAAGTAATTATGAGGTCTCCATGCCTCGTTGTGAGTAAAGTGGAGGTTTGAAATGAGATGTTTGTTAACATAAGGCTAATTGGCAATGTTGTGAATTATGAACAACTATTATGGCCAGAGACGTGGTTATGGGCATACATATGATGTGTTTCACGTCCAAATATCATTATGATAATGGTGTACTTGTAATGCGGAGTTTAGCATTGTTGATATGTACATTGTGGTGATTTGTTGAGTTGTGGATGTGTTGTTAGGAGTTGTTTTGGTGTTACTTTGACAGGTGGATAGTCCCAATTACAGGGGAGACTCTGCCGAAATTTCTGAAATTTTTGGGAGTTAGAAAATTTTTGGGACATTAAGATGTGTAAAGAAAAAGATAAGCTATGTTGTGTATTTGAGGACGAATGACCCTGAGTGGAGGAGAATGTAACATCCCGGAAAAAAAAAATCAAAGTAGTTAAGCGCTATTAAGAGTTGAAGTGTGTTGAAATAAGACTAATGCAGCGTGATGATGTGGAATTCGGGTCCTATGACGAATGTCAGATGTTGAAGTTTGGGTCATGTCCTAAGGTTATGGAGTAAGGATGAGGTGAGACCTTTAGTTAAGTTGAAGGATCAGTTACAGAAATTTGCTTGGTAAAGGTTTTATTCGGCCCAGTGTATCACTTTGGGGTGCTCCTGTTTTGTTTGTGAAGAAAACAAATGATGGTTTTATGCATATATGTATTGATTATAGCCAGTTGAACAAGGTTACAGTGAAGAACCGTTATCCTTTGCCTCGTACTGATGATCTGTTAGACAGCTTCAGGGTGCAAAAGTATTTTCTAAGACTGACTTGCGCTCAGGTTACCATCAGTTGAAGATTCAGGAGCCAGATATCCCGAAGACTGCTTTCAGGACTCGGTATAGTCATTATGAGTTCCTTGTTATGTCATTTGGGCTAACCAATTCCCCAGCAGCCTATATGCATTTGATGCACAGTGTATTCCGGCCATATCTTGACTTATTTGTCATTGTCGGGAAGATCATGAGCAGCATCTGAGGACTGTGCTTCAGACTCTGAGAGAGAAGAAGTTAGATGCGAAGTTCTCGAAATGTGAGTTTTGATTGGATTCAGTGGTATTCTTAGGCCACGTGGTGTCGAGTGAGGGTATTTAGGTGGATCCGAAGAAAAAAGAGGCCGTGCAGGGTTGACCTAGACCATCCTCAGCTACAGAGATCCGCAATTTCCTTGGCTTGGCAGATTTCTACCATCGTTTTATGGAGGAATTTTCATCGATTGCAGCCCCTATGACCAGATTGACCTAGAAGGGTGCTCCATTCCAGTGGACGGAAGAGTGTGAAGCGAGCTTTCAGAAGCTCAAGACATATTTGACTACAGCCCCAGTTTCTATATTGCCTATAGGTTCAGGGTCTTATACGGTCTATTATGATGCCTTGAGGGTTGGCCTTGGAGCGGTGTCGATGCAGGACGGTAGGGTGATTGCCTACGCACCCAGACAGTTGAAGATACATGAGAAGAATTACCCTGTCCACAACCTTGAGTTAGTTGCCATTGTTCACGCCCTGAAGATTTGGTGCCATTGCCTATACGATGTGCCTTGGGAGATTTATACTGATCACCGGAGCTTGCAGCACCTGTTCAAGCAAAAGTGCCTAAATTTGCGCCACAGGAGGTGGTTAGAGTTGCGGAAGGATTATGATATCACTATCCTGTATTACCCGTGCAAAGCCGATGTAGTGGCCAATGCTTTGAGTAGCCGGGTAGAGAGTTTGGGAAGTTTGGCTTACCTACCAGCATCGGAGAGGCCTATGGCGATGGATGTTCACGCCTTAGCCAGCCAGTCTGTGAGATTGGATCTTTCGGAGCCTAGTTAGGTTTGTAGCTCGGTTCCTCAACTATGAGCAGGTTAATTATGAGCACCAAAGACCCGATGGGTTGGTCGAGCTGGGTGAGGCTAGATTATTGGACACAGACTTGGTTCAGGATGCTTTGGAGAAGGTTAAGGTGATACAGGATAGACTCCGTACATCCCTGTCTAGGCAGAAGAGCTATGCGGATGCGGACCGGAAGGTTCGTGATGTTTCCTATATGGTTGGAGAGAAGGTTCTGCTTCGTGTTTCGCCTATGAAGGGCATTATGATATTTGGGAAGAAAGGGAAGTTGAGTACGAGGTTCATTGGCCCTTTTCAGATATTCAGGCGAGTTGGAGAGGTTGCTTATGAGCTTGCCTTACCTCACAGCTTGGCAGGAGTTCATCCGGTATTTCATGTTTCGATGCTCCAGAGGTATCACGATGATCCGTCGCACGTGTTGGATTTCAGTTCAGTCCAGCTGGACAAGGATCTATCCTATGTGGAGGAGCCAGTGGTATGTCGCTATGCTCGTTCGAGGACGAACGAATGTTTAAGTGTAGGAGGATGTGACGACCCGCCGGTCGTCTTAAGAATTAATGCCCTGATCCCCTATTAACTGCTTCCCCCGAGTCTATTTGTACTATTGTGATTTGTCGGGATGTTCGGTTTTAAGTTTCGGAGAGTTTTGGGACACTTAGTCCCTAAATGAGAGCTTAAGTGTTGGAAAGTTGACCGTAGTCAAAACAGTGTGAAGACGGCCTCGGAATGGAAATCCGATGGTTGTGTTAGCTCCGTTAGGTAATTTCAGGCTTAGGGGCGTATTCAGATTGTGTTTTGGAGGTCCGTAGCTAGATTTTGATCCGAGATCCGGAATGGAATTTCGGAAGTTGGAGTAGTTCCGTAGTGTTGAATGTGACGTGTGTGCAAAATTTTAGGTCATTCGGACGAGGTTTGATAGACTTTTTGATCGAAAGCGTATTTTGAGAAAAATTCGGAGTTCGTAGGCCTAAATCCTTGGTTAATTCGAGGTTTCGATGTTGTTTTAGGTGTTTTAAGGATTGGTACAAGTTTGGATAGTAGTTTGTGACTTGTTGGTGCCTTTGGTTGAGGTCCCAGGGGCCTCGGGATGATTTCGGATGGTTGTCGGAAAGATTTCGGGATTAAAGTTGCAGCTTCAGCTGCTGGTTCTGTCATAACCGCACCTGCGGTTTGGGTTCCGCAGGTGCGGCGCCGCAGAAGTGGCTGAGGTGCCGCAGAAGCTGATTTTTGGCCATTTTCTCAGTAACCGCAGATGCGGCATATTTTCCGCAGAAGCGGTACCGCAGATGCGACATTAGGGCCGCATGTGCGGATTTTGGCCATTTTCTCAGGAACCGCAGATGTGGTATATTTTCCACAGAAGAGGGACCGCAGATGCGACATTTGTTCCATAGAAGCAAGACTACAGATGCGACATTTTTTCGCAGAAGCGGGACCGCAGATGCGACATTTTTTTCCGCAGATGCAAAAATTGCTGGAGAGAATATTTTATGTTCTGAAAATGGGACTTCGTCCCATTTTCCATTTTTACCAATTTGGAGCTCGGGGAGAGTTCGGGATATTTTTGAGAGAAACAACGAGGTAATTTTTCTTAACTTAATTCTGGTTAGATTACTCGAATTTATTACTAGTTTTGGCATTAAATCCGTGAATTTAGTTGGAAGAGTTTCAAAACCCTCTCGGATGGAATCAAGGATTTGGGGGTCGAAATGTTATGGGGCTTGCATAATTTTGGTATGTTTAGACTCGTGAGAGTGCGAGGTTTTTGGAAATATATATTTTACCCGATTCCGAGACGTGGGCCCGAGGGGCGTTTTGGTCATTTCACATAATTTTGCGTATTAGCTTAGAATTTAATTGTAGAATCAGTTACTTGAAGTATTATTTACAATGTGCAATTGAATTGAATAGATTTGGGCCATTTGGAGTCGGATATTCATGGCAAAAGCGTGGTTTCGGGTTGACTTGCACTTGTTCGAGGTAAGTGGCTTGTCTAACCTTGTGTGGGGTACCTTCCCCTTAGGATATGATATTTGATAATTGAAATGCCTTATGTGAGGTGACGAGCGCGTACTTGAGCTAATTATTGAAAACCCGATTTTACTTTAAGTATTTAAACTGAGTTCCTTTCTTCCCTCTTTTATTCTACTTGAAAACTTAGCTTGTTGTTAGTTAGAAAAGCATGCCTAGTTGACTTAGTTGCCTACTTGCTTAAACTGCCTTTATTGCACTATGTGAAGCATGTTAGACTAGAATTAACTGCTTACTCGTATGAAGTTGGCATTTAATTTAATATTCTTGTGTTGCTGCGGTGTATTTTAATTTGGGACTACGGGACGACATCCTGGGAGATCCCCTGCACGAAATTATGATCTGGACTGAGATGCGGGATACCAAGAGATCCTAGGCACGTATATTGAGGATACCGAGAGATCATCGGGATACTAAGAGATCCCTGGCATATATTGAGGATACCAAGAGATCCTCGGGATACCAAGAGATCCCTAGTGTATATATTGAGGATATCATGAGATCCATAGTGTATATATTGAGGATACCAAGAGACTCTCAGGATACCAAGAGGTCCCTAGTGTATATATTGAGGATATCAAGGGATCCTCGGAATACCAAGAGATCCCTAGCATATATTGAGGATACCAAAAGATCGCCGGGATACGAAGAGATCCCTATCATATATTGAGGATACCAAGAGATCCTCGAGATACCAATAGATCCCTAGCATATATTGAGGATACCAAGAGATCCTCGGGATACCAAGAGATCCCTGGTACAGATTGAGGATACCAAGAGATCCTCGGGATACTGAGATATCCCCCGTTATTATCCTTGTGATCGTTTTAGCCTCAGTTTCGGTTATTGCATTCCTTACTTTCTCGTATTAAATTCATATTGTTAGCTTGCAACTGAATTGCTTATCTTATCCCGTCATACCTTATATCTTATTTTATCTTAGTAGGGCCCTGACCTTCCTCGTCACTACTCAACCGAGGTTAGGCTTGGCACTTACTTAGTACCCGCTGTGGTGTACTCTTGCCCTTCCTGCGCATGCTTTTCATGTGCAGATCCAGGTACCTCTACTCAGGCTTACTATTCTTGAGGCGAGGCGATTCTACGGGACATCGAGGTATATCTGCCGTGTCCGCAGACCGAGAAGTCTCTCTCTATTCCTGCATTAGTATTTAGCCCTTCTGTATTTTCCCTTCTTATTAGACATTCTGGAGTTAGAGCTATGTAGTATTTCTTAGCTTGTGATTCATGGGTTTCCGGGTTTTGGGAAGTGTTGTTAGTTCGAGAAGTTGTATTGTATATGCCAGGTGGCATTTTAAATATTGTTTCATTCTGTTAGTTTGAGTTCTAATTATTTCTTCCGCAAGTTTTGCTTATGTTCCGCATTGTTAGGCTTACCTAGTCGTAGAAACTAGATGCCGTCATGTCAGTTCACGGAGAGCGAACTGGGGTCGTGACAGTATTACGTGAACTATGCTAGGTTAAGATTACCTACTTCACTTGGTATGTGATTGATTGGATTGAATTCTTGTTGGTCCTGCGTATTTACTTTGGGACTACGGGATGGTATCCCGGGAGCTCCCCTGTATGTTTACTTTGGGACTACTGAATTGCATTCAGGGAGATCCCCCTGCACTTTTACATTGCCCGGTAGATTCTCGCGCATTTACGAGTTGTACTACGGGACTGCACCCGGGAGATCCACTAGATATGATATTTATATTTGGGGACTACAGTACGGTATCCTGGGAGATTCCTAGTTGTTATCTTGGAGTTGAGCTATATTCTTCTTTTCTGTGTTTTACTTGCCTCGGTAATAGTTGTTGCTGTCCTTTATAGCCTGTGTTACTTATTTACACTGCTTATTTCATATTGTTAAACCATATATATTATTTAACCTCAGTAGGGCCCTGACCTTCCTCGTCACTACCCAACAAAGGTTAGGCTTGGAACTTACTGAGTACCGTTGTGGTGTACTCATGCCCTTCCTGCACATGTTTTTCATGTGCAGATCCAGGTTCCTCTACTCAGGCTTACTATTCTTGAGGCGAGGTGATTCTACGGGACTTCGAGGTATATCTGCCGCGTCCGCAGACCGAGGAATCTCTTTCTATTCTTGCATTTAGTAGTTAGCCCTTCTGTACTTTATGTTCTTGTTAGACATTCCGGAGATTAGAGCTATGTAGTGTTTTTCTCAGCTTTAAATATTGTTTTTTCAGTTATTTCGGCCTTTGATTATTTATTCCGCAAGATTAGTTTGTTTTTCCACATTTGTTAGGCTTACCTAGTTGTAGAGACTAGGTGTCGTCACGATAGTTCACAGAGGGCGAACTGGGGTCATGACATTAACTCTCTGGCGACTGTACTTCTGATTCATGACAACACAATCACATTACATTTCTCCTATTGCTCATCGAGTTCTCCTCTACACATGCTTTTGACACATGTCCCATCATCAAATCCAAGCTTCCCATTTCCTCTCAGTGCTAACTTCATCGCCCTACTCCATAAGGCATAGTTTTCTAGCCGTGTGAGTTTGATGGGAACTAGAACTAGACCAGGAGCATCGGATGCTTGAAGAAACATCGGGTGATTATGTTCTAGCAAGGTCACTTTATTTCTTGCCATGTCTGCTTAGATTGAAGATCAGTGAATCCAGAGGCCGATCCAGGATTTAATCTTATGGGTTCAACTTTTAAAATTTTAAACATTGAACCCATTATATTTTTGAAGTTATGGGTTCGAATTTGTTATTTTTGCAATTTTAATAAATTTTTACACATAAATTTCTACTCCACTTCGAATGTTATGGGTTAAATTGAACCTGTAATTAGCACACTGCATCCGCCTCTACGTGAATCTCTAATTTCAGAGAAATTCTACTGTCATTCGTCAAACCTCACATTTGAGCCCTATATTCGAGATCAATGCGCTGATACCATATTAATTGAGCTTGCAACGATTGGAAATCATACATGCAACCGACTACAATCAATAAAACAGTCATGCATTCAATCAAAGAGAACGAGAGATGAGGAGAGGAATATTTTAGAAGCTTTGGTAGTTAATTTTGTTATTCTTACATCTGAGATAGGTGAGATCTCCTTTTATAATCCTTGGATTGTTGTTGTTGTTGTGATTCTAAGTTAATTTCAATTTCCCGATATCTTTTTAACATGGGTAAATGTGACGACCCGACCGGTCGTCTTAAGAATTCACGCTCCAATCCCCTATTAACTGCCTTCCCCAAGTTTATTTCTGCTACTTTGAATTGTCGGGATGTTCGGTTTTGAATTTTGGAGAGTTTTGGGACACTAAGTTCCTAAATGAGACCTTAAGTCTTAGAAATTTGACCATAGTTGGAACAGTGTGAAGATGGTCTCGGAATGGAAATCTGATGGTTTCGTTACCTTCGTTAGGTGATTTCAGGCTTAGGGGTGTGTCCGGATTGTGTTTTGGAGGTCCCTAGCTAATTAAGGCTTGAAATGCCGAAAGTTGAATTTTTAAAGTTTCCGGACCGATAGCGAGATTTTGATCTGAGGGTCGGAATAGAATTTCGAAAGTTGCAGTAGCTCCGTTATGTCAATTGGGATGTGTGTGAAAAATTTCAGGTCATTCGGACGAGGTTGATAGACTTTTTTATCTAAAGCGTATTTTTAGAGTTTTTGAAATTCTTAGGCTTGAATTCGATGAAAAATAGGTGTTTTGATGTTGTTTGTAGCGTCCCGAAGATTAGAAAAAGTTTGAATGATATTTTAGGATTGGTTGGCATGTTCGGTTGAGGTCCCTGGGGCCTCGGGATGATTTCAAATGGTTAACGGGGAGTTGAGAAAATGTAACAGCTGCTGGTTTTTCTGCTGCTTCTGGTATTTTCGCATCTGCAGTTTGGGGACCGCAGATGCGGCGCCGCAGAAGCCGCTAAGGCACCGCAGAAGCGAGATTTGAGGGAGGCCAACAGTTTCCGCAGATGCTGAAGAATTTCCGCAGAAGCGGTATCGCATCTGCGAGTTTAGGACCACAGATGCGGAAATCGACCCTTGAGAGAAATGTCGCAGGTGCGACCTTGGTTTTGCAGAAGCGGAACCGCAGATGCAGTCCCAGGACCGCAGATGCGGAAGTGCTGGGCAAAATGGGACTTCGTCCCGTTTTCCATTTTTGGCGATTTGGAACTCGGGTGAGGCTATTTTTGAGACATATTCAGAGGGAACAACGGGGTAAGTGTCCTTAACTTAGTTTTGGTTAGATTACTCGAATCTATTACAAGTTTTGGCATTAAATCCGTGAATTTAGTTGGAAAAGTTTAGAAAACCCTCTTGGATAGATTTGATGATTTGAGGGTCGAAATGTTATGGGATTTGGATAATTTTGGTATGGTTAGACTCGTGAGAGTGCGAGGTTTCTCGAAATATAAATTTTACCCGATTCCGTGACGTGGGCCCGAGGGGCATTTTACATAATTTCGCGTATTAGCTTAGAATTTAATTGTAGAATCAGTTACTTGAAGTATTATTTATAATATGCAATTTAATTGAATTGATTTGGGCCATTTGGAGTCGGATACTCGTGGCAAAAGCGTGGTTTCGGGTTGACTTGCACTTGTTCGAGGTAAGTGGCTTGTCTAACCTTGTGTGCGGGACCTTCCCCTTAGGATATGATATTTGTTAATTGAAATGCCTTGTACGTGAGGTGACGAGCGCGTACTTGAGCTAATTGTTGAAAAATCCGATTTTTTTTACTTTGTATTTAAACCGAGTTCCTTTCTCTCCTGTTTTATTCAACTTGCAAACTTAGCCTGTTGTTAGTTAGAAAAGCATGCCTAGTTGACTTAATTGCCTATTTTCTTAAAATGCCTTATTTGAATTAC
>NW_017672551.1:82918-95254 GCF_001879085.1 Nicotiana attenuata
TCCCTAGCATATATTGAGGATACCAAGAGATCCTCGGGATACCAAGAGATCCCTAGCATATATTGAGGATACCAAGAGATCCTCGGGATACCAAGAGATCCCTAGCATATATTGAGGATACCAAGAGATCCTCGGGATACAAAGAGATCCCTGGTACAGATTGAGGATACCAAAAGATCCTCGGGATACAGAGAGATCCCCGGTTATTATCTTTGTGATCGAAGTAGCCTCTGTTTCGGTTATTGCATTCCTTATTTTCCCGTATTAAGTTTTTTATTGTTCTCTTGCAACTGAATTGCTTATCTCATCCTATTATACCTTATATTTTATCTTATCTCAGTAGGGCCCTGACCTTCCTCGTCACTACCCAACCGAGGTTAGGCTTGGCACTTACTTAGTACCGATGTGGTGTACTCATGCCCTTTCTGTGCATGTTTTACATGTGCAGATTGTGAGCACGTGATTTTTGCCTCACATGAATTATTCCAAAAGAATTCCAAAATTAGATCTATTTCTTTTAATTATGTGTTATTCTAGGAATTACTGTGCAATGTTCCTGATTGTTTGCATATTTGTGTGCATATTTAATTCTATTAATGCATTGAAAAATACAAAAATATGGCGTCTGCATTTAGGATTTAATTTCACATTTTTAGAGTAATTAAGTAAATTATTGTTTTACAAAAATGAAAAATCACAAAAATAACGTACTTTGCATTTATAGTGTTTAATGTCAAAATTTTGTGATTTTCTTTTAATTTGGTATTTAATTGTTTGTGATAATTATTATTTAGAGCTAATTAGTATTTTGATAGGTTAATATGGTTTTGTAATTTAAATTAGGATTTTAGTTTTAATTTTTGAAAAAAAGGGGAAGAAAAGAAAAGAAAATAACTAATAAAGAGGGGGAAACCAAAACTGGGCTAAATCCCGTTTAATTCCAAGCCCAAACACAAAACCAGTCTAAAACCCCTCAGAAAACCATCCAAACCCGTTCGAACCGGTCCAAACCCGTCCCAATACCCGGTCCGCCCCACCCTTAACCAAAACGACATCATTTCAGTCACGATGATCTGAGCCGTTAAAGCTCGTTCATCCAACGGTCTAAAATGCGTCGCATCCCCCGTATCCGACCCCGACCCATTTGCATGAGAGACTGATCCGGTCTTTAATGTATCTAAACGTCGTCGTTCCATTTAGTCAAATAATCCAAGTCGTTGATCTCGTTTGATCGAACACCCTGGATCCATTCCACCCCCAGTATATAATTGTCCATACAGACCCCGCCCCCTCAGAACCCCCCCCATCTCATCTCTCATCTCCCTCACCCAAACCCTAGAGACCTGCGGCCCCTAAATCCTTGCCGCCTCCGCCATACTCTGCCCACCGAAAATCGCCTCACGGCGGTTCCGGTGGTCCAACCCCATCTAAATTTACACCAAGGTTCCTCTTCACCACCCCATTCCAAACCCCCAAACCATTTCCTTCGCATCTTAGTCAAACTCTTCGAATATTAGATCGAAAAATCGATCCCAAACCCTAACTTACCCAATCACCCCCAAATTAACACCAAATGACCACCAGACCTCCCTCACCCAAAATCCCATGAAGGTTTCCCTCGAATATGCCCCTAACTCGTCGAATCTTAATTGGAAGATAAGACCTAAAACTATCAAAATTCCAGAATCGAGGGGTTTATTGGCGATTGAGACCACAGTGGATCTTGACAATGTGTTTTCATTTGAAAACACATGGTTAAGACCACGTGTGGTCAAAATCGAGAGTCTGAAGAAAGAATTTCAAAGCTTGGCCAGTGTTTAGGTATTTCTGTTTCATTTTCTTTTCTTTCTTGCATTGTTCATGGTCGTTCTTCATCTCCTACTCCTTTCTTTTATTTTTATTTTTCTTTGAATGTTTTGATTCTCCGGTTTTGTTCGTCCATCGACTCAGTCTGTATAACTAGGTCGTTTTTTTTCTAGTCCCATGTTTGATTGTTGATTTACAGTAAAATGTTCAATGTTGAGTTGAGTAATTAAAATAATTCAAGATAAAATTAGAAAGTAATTGTGTTTTCCCTAAATTTTTGATTTATTAGTTTCCTTGATTCATTGTTTGTGTATGTTATTAATCTAGTCTATAATGCATAACGTTTCGTTGTCAGTTTAATCATCTCTGTTTGTTTTGTTTTGTTATTAATTTATTTCAATCGTTTAATTGCCTTCATGTTTGCATAAAGTGGCCTAGTTTTAGATTGTTTGACAGTCTGAAGAAAAAATTTTAGTTTTGTGAATGTGAAATTTGTGGTCTCTTAGGGATTCAACTTTTAGTGTTGTTTGTTTCATTTTGATCCGATTGGTGAAATCGGTGTGATGATTTGTTGTTTGTCACAATTGAAAAGCATTAAAGATTTGTAGGGGCTGATTTGAACAAAGAAACTTAGGGGTCTGCTAATAATTGAAGTAGGGGAGCCCCTAACAAATGTTAGTGGTGCACTAGATATTTGGATAAAAGCACTAAGTTAATGGACAATTAAAGAATGAAAAGGATAATTTGATAGTGGAAATAGCACTAATTGGAAGCCTATTTGAAGGTTGTAAAACACACATTGAAAAAAAAAGGGAACAGATCATAGAGAGAGAACACGGATAGTCTAAGAGAGAGATAGAGGATACATACTGAGTTAAGAGAGACCTAAGAGACCTAAGAGGAGAAAGAGCTAAGTGATAAAAATTTCTGAAAGAAAAACAAAAGATGGCTGAATTGTTCAAATGATCACTGTTCTAGTGAACATTTTCTAAGATTTTTTTTAAGTTTTGATTTCTGAAATGATTGATGATTTTGGTATCTAGATGGGATTGAATTTGGGTGTTCAAAGTCTTGGGGTGAAGTTGTTGGGTTTTTGTTCAAATTGAGACTGTTTCTATTGTTTCATACTCCCCTTTGTTGGTTCGATTTGGTGTTGCTGGAACTGTACCTCATTTTCTGGGTTTAAAAATTGGTCGGCTGGTTTACTCCTATTACTGGGATCTGCTGCTACTCATTCATTTACTGAGACCTTATCCCTTCTTGTTTTCCTCTCATTTCCAGGTACATGACTCTTGTAACTCTTTGGTTGTGGAGTGAAACTTGAAGGGTGAACTAAAAATGAAGTGTTGAAGCATAGAAGCTGTCCCTTTTTTATTTTCTCTGATTTATTTTCTCGATTAGTGTAATCATCCTGTCTAATTTCCAATTTTAAGTAAGCATATTGTATTCTATGTTAGCTTAGTTTCCTTGGATGTGTTCATGTATTAACTATGATTCAATTTGAATTTAGTTGGTAAACTTGGATTGAGACTGTGATTATAGTGTTAAATGGTTTGAAATTTCGCTCTTATGTGGGTTGATTGAGTGTTTTAGTCTTTAAAACTTCATATGATGGGTATATTGATCCTTGGATAGATTCTGTGATTAAGCAATGTTAGATAAAGCATGTGGTGATTAGATCTCTTGATGTAGTGGCATAACTACGAGTCCATGACTTCCTGTTATTGATTGATAGAATAAATTATATTAGAGGCTAGATGCCGTGAGAGGTAGTTGAATTATCCAATTGTTTTTTTTTTTTGAAAATTGACTGCCGGTCTGAAGTTGTTTGGAGAATGAGGAGTCAATGCAAAAGTGGGATATAGAGAAACATGGGTTAATTCATGCATGCTGAATAGTGTTTTTTTGTGTTTTTCTGTTAGTTTATTGGTTAAATTGATTGTATGTGGAATTATAATAGCAGGCTGGAAAATTCAATTGAATTATAATGGCCAATCGAAGCCCAAGTTCTCTGCTCGATTTTTTATACTTCATTCAGACTCGAAGTCAAGTCTGCTACCACGTAAAGCTTGGACTCACCCCAGGCCCAAACCTTAAGCCATTTGTGAGCAAATCTTTGTTCATCAGGTTTAGGCCTGCATTTCTTGTCTGTTGCCAAGTTGTCTCAATTGGAGGTTGTTGCAGGCCCAATTTATCTCCAAGACGGCTTGACTTTATAAGCCCATACCTGAATCCTCCTTTATGTTTGGATGTTCTGCTTTAGATCGAAACATAGAAATTTCCATTAGCTTTCGTAGGTAATTAATCAATTCGTTAAGTCAATTGAGGCGCGCCGTGCTAAACAAAAGTGACAATTGCATGGCCCTCATTTTAATTAATTTTCTTTTAAAATTCTAGAATTCGAGGGGTGCCATTTAGCAAATTTCCATGGCACTCGCAAAGTTAAAAGCGCGTAGTTGCTTTTGGCGCGTATTTTTAAGAATTTACCTTCCTAAACTCGGGTGTGCATTTCATGTGACCCAAATCCAAATCCTTATAACATTGAATAAAATGTGTTTCAGATTATGGGTACATTTCATGTGACGTGATCCAAAGACATATTTTAGACGATGTTAAATCTTTTTTTTAAAATGAATAAAAGCGGATAAAAGTAAAATGCACATAGGTTTAAAATTGTTTCTAAAATCAGATAATTATTCCAATAATAACAGTTGAGCGACCGTGATAAAACCACGGAACTCGGGAGTGCCTAACACCTTCTCCCGGGTTAACAGAATTCCTTGCCCGGATTTCTGGTTCGCGGACTGTAATACAGAGTCATTCTTTTCCTCGATTCGGGATTTACACCGGTGACTTGCGACACTATAAATCTCCCAAGTGGCGACTCTGAATCTTTTAATAATATAATCCCGTTTCGATTGTCCTTTAATTGGAAAAAACTCCTTTATTATATTCCCTTCAGGGGGTGTAGTGAAAAAGGAGGTGTGACAGCTCTGGCGACTCTGCTGGGACAAGAACCCAGAACTTTGGTTCAGGGTTCAGAATTCGAGCTTAGATGAATTGTTATATTTGGCTTGATTTATTATCTGATTTTTTTACATGTTTGGGCCTAATGTGCTAAGTGTTTCTTTTACCGCTTTGATATTTTGTGAACTGTATATAAACTGTTACGAAACCCTTCTTCTCTCTGAGTCTTCTAAATCATGAAGGAGTGTGCACTTCGTGTGACTTCTTTTCTATTAGAGTCATATCCCAAATTTTAGAACGAGGTTCGGATAAGTTGCAAAGCTGGCGAAGCTTCTGTATTTCCGGTACGCGGCCCCCTCGGCTCGAGTTGTCCGCTCGGATAAGCCAGGTCTAGAACAATAAACCCAGGTTATAAACCTAGAATAACTCAGCCTCATGCCGGATCCCTAGTAGGAACGTTTGTTTGCATCATTTGCATTTGACTTAGGGGACTCAACACAGGGGTTGGGTCCATCTAGGACAGGTGTACCCAGAATCAAAGACCATCCTGATGCATATTTTACGTGCTACTTGTGCATTTATTTGCCTCGGGTTTGCATGCTGACCGGCTTTTGAATGATGGGAGAAGGTTGGAAGAAGAAAATAGCAGTGTAAGGGTTAAGTGAGTTAATCACCTGTTTTGAAAGAAAAAACCGAATGTCTAAATGGTACTGAAACTCTGCCGAATTTTTGAGAAAAATGAGAAAAAAAACAAAGAAGAAAAAGGTTTTGTTTTCAAAAAATAGTTGGTTTTGTTTTATTTGGCAGAACTACGTAAGTTTGATTCTCACCGGATGTGGGATACGTAGGCAACCCACATCAGGTCCAACTATTTCTGGAAAAAAAAGAAAAAAAATTAAAAAATATATAATCACAAAAATTAGGGGGTACATAAATGTCATAGTTTTGCCATAAGTAAGGTGATGCCATTCTTGTCCAAAATAGCCGAATGTCCCCAAAAGGACGCTGGAAGGCCGTTTTTGCGAGAATAGCCGCCTTTGGTCATTTTTCAAAGTTTTGGCCAGTTAGCAAACACGGCCTTTAAATCTTCATCGAAGTGCTGAAAGGCCGTATTGACAAAACCGGATATTTTTATTTTTTTGAGAAATAGTGATGATTTTTTTTAAAAATTCTGTATTTGTCAGCCAGAGTCTGTTAGTCTATTTTTAGGCTGTATTGCCATCTTGCTGTTAGAGTCTTTTAGAGTCCGTTAATCTTGTAATAAAATGTGTCGTTGTAATAAACACATTTTTCTTTTAGAGAAAATTGGAAAAAAAAAATCCAAAACATTTTATTAGTTATTTTGCACTTATCCGCCAGAACTACACTCGGTCTGATTCATGCGGGGTCATGATACGTAGGCAATCTCCATAGGATTCGACCACAGCCAAAATAAAATAAAATAGAAAAGGAAAACGAAAGGAATAAAAAAAAGGCGTGAGTGACGATAAAAGGAGAGGTCATAAATAGGAAAAGCTGGGATGATACAAGCAACCGAGCAAATGCATAATAGAGATGGTTAACTGCTTAGGTGCATTGCATCCCTAATGTGCGGTTGCCTATCTGTTAAAAGCCCTAACGCTAACAGGATGCCCCCATTTTGTTCCTTTTGATATCTTCCAGCAGAAAGGTGGTTGGTTTGTGGTTCCCGAAGTAGTAACTCCTCTCCACAACATAAAGCCAAAAGGAAATGGCAGATAACAACAAAAATGGGGTTGGTTGATACCGGTACCCGAAAGCAGTTTTTTGAACAGGACACTGGTTTGGCTGATGAGGCAAGGATGTTAAGACAACACATGACGGACATGTATCGGACCTGGATGACTGGAAAGGCACTACCACCACCACCACATGGCTTCTCAGATACTGCCCTTACCCAAACTTTGGTATCTCCAAATCACCCTAGTATCTACATCACTCTTTCTCCAACTTCTCCCCAATATTCCCTCATGTCATATCCGCCATTCCCGACAACGAATACCCACTCAGAGCTCATGATGCCCAATATTACCCCTCAAAGGTTGCCTACAAGGTTCTTGATCCATGCAAGAAAAGCCAGCGGGGTGAGCTTCATGCTGAAAATAAAAAAGTTACAGGAAAAGAAGGGCGAGATGGGATATCTGGGAAGTTGAAGAACATAGAACAGTCTCTAAAGAACATGCAAGGGACGGGAGATCAGGGTATCATGTCTTACAAAGAATTATGTACGCTCCCTGACGTTCGCTTACATGCGGGGTTTAAAGTGCCAAAGTTTAACTTGTATAATGGGGGTGGAGATCCGGTAGCCCATCTGAGGGATTATTGCAGTAAAATGAGAAGTGTTGGCGAGAAAGATGATTTGTTGGTGGCATATTTCAGTGAGAGCTTGACTGGGGCTGCTCTGGAATGGCATAATCGTCAAAATGTCGGTAAGTGGCATACATTGGGTAACATGACTCAAGATTTTGTGCGACACTTTCAAAACAATACGGACATTGTCCCAGACCACTCCTCCCTATCTCAGATGGAAAAGAAACCCAAGGAAAGTTTTACGGAATTTTGGTTCAGATGGAACGAACAAGTTGCTCGGGATAGTCTTCCCATTGATAGAAAAGATGTTGCCCCACTGATGACAGGGTCCAGTGGTCGTTCTTGCTAAACGCTTTCAGCCTCAATATCGACTATGTGGACATCCTTTTAATCCTTCTGACTACTACTTCTCTCCACAGAACCCCCAAAATCGTACATCACTTCCCCGATATCCCGCCCACAATACACCACCATATGCTCCACATCCCCGAGGCCCGCGATGGCCCATGCCGCTTCCACAAATGTCTCATTCGCCTCCTCAAGCATATCAACCACCTACTCACAAAAGGTTCCAACCGAGGCTAGAGTATAAAATGAAAAGACTATTGAAAAAAGAAAATGCTTTCACACCCATCGGAGAATATTATACAAGTTTGTTTGAAAAGTTAAAGCATTCTGGCCTGATTGAGCCGCTCCTCGGTTATACTCCAGACCCATATGCAAAAGGCTTTGATCCTACTGTACGATGCATGTACCACTCTAATGTCCAAGGGCATAGCATTGACAATTGTCGTTCTTTGGAAAAGGAAATAGAAATAATGATTCACGAAGGGGTAATTGTGATCAATGACAGTGACAGGGAGCATGCGATTCCTCTTGGGAACGTGTTGACCAAAGCTGATAATATTGAAGTTGGTAACGGTCTTGGCAATATTGATGCGGAACTCAGTGGCTAAGATGTCGAGCTTGGTAATTGGAAAGATATTCCTTTCTTGGCTAACCAGGGAGGAGTCTTGGTGGTTTATTTTGTTTTCATTTCTGTTGTCCGGGTTATTTCAGGATTGTAATCCGGATATTATCTTGTGGCTCAAATCCTTATATCCTTTTATTGTGCCTACGGTGTTTAGTCATAGTAGCTCGTTTAGTGTTGTCTAGGTTTGTTCCAAGGTTGTAACCTCAGTTCAGTTTGCTTGTTTTGTTGTTTGAACCCTTTCACCATCTGCCTAATGCAATATTCTGTTTTCTGTTATTTCTAGTCATTTGGTTAAGTTTACTTTTCCTATAATAATCCTTTTCCTATCGACTCTAATGACATGACATGCACGTATAATTCTAGGTTTGGTCTTAAAAGTTAAGTTTAATCATGAAACAATTTTGAAGATGATGGGGACATTGGAAGGAAGTAAGTAAAGATATTTTGAGATCATTTGAAGCCCGAACTATGTGAAACTGGGGCAGATAATCTGGGAAGTTAATAGGGTGGCAAGAATTCGTTAAAGGAGAATGCATCCCGGATAATTTGAAGCAAGTAACTTTGAGTTCAAGTGCATCTCAAGTTGCAAGATAAGGTCAAGGAGGTTTTCTCCGAATTGACGGAGGATATCCGTTATGGAAAGGGAGTCCCCCAACAAGGGTTCTGTACTCGACAAGGCACTAAAGAAAAATGGAAGGCATATCGGTGATAACAATGCCGAAGCCGAAAAAGAAATATTGTGCACGATCTTCAGTTTTCATTTCAAGTTGCATGTGTTATACTGGGCATTTTCAAGGATTGGGAGGCCCTCTTTCAGCTACCCAAACACTTAAACCATTTGATACCCTCTTGAGCCTGTGCTAGTTTCTTTAACCTCCCCTCTTTTGGAATCAAGTTAGGGTCATAAATAAAATAAAGATAGAGAATTCAAAAAGGTTCATACCAAAAGGAAAATTCAAAAAAAAAAAGATAGAGAAAAAAAAGAAAAAGAAAAGAAAAGAAAAGAAAAATAGCAACAACAAAACGTATCAGGTGAACTACGTTTGACCTGATTCCTGTTAAGGATACGTAGGCAGCCTCACGGCTCGGTCATAGTAAAATAAAAATCAAAAGATCCCCAAGCAAGAAACTGGGGCAGAAGTTGTGATTGTGATAAGAAATCTGATTCCAAAAGTTGTAATTATAACCCATTTGAGTTGCTTTGAGCCCTCTTGATACCCTTTTCTTTCCAAACATGTCCAAGATCCCACATTGCTATCCAAAGAAAGACCTCCCGATCAGTCTTCGAGAGATGCCAAATCAAGCAAGTAAAAAGGATTCATATCAGAGGCAACACTCTGGTCTAAGCTAAAAAACAAAAACAAAAAAAAAGTAAAAATGAGAGAGTCTTATTGCTGAAAACCTTCCCAGGCACTTAAGGCGACGGTAAGCTTAGAGAAAGAACAAAATGAGAGAGGCTTAATGGTGAAAACCCTTCGGGCACCACAAGTCGAATAAGGATCATGAATCAAATTGGATAATCGGAGCATTGAAGCCCAGTTTCACGTTTTAGAGATACAACAAGAGTTGAACATCAGACTTGTTTGACAGATTAGGCCGCTTAGTCCAAAGGTGCATGTCATGGTCATTAGAGTTGGTATCCACATCTGATAAGTTTCTACTCTGTAGTTTTCTTGTTAGGAATTATCTCTTTCCATTGTCCTTTACGTTGTTCCTTTTGTCCTATTTACTTCATCTTCCTGAGTCTATTTGGTCAGAACAAGTGAGAAATGACTTCAAAATTTGCCACCAGCTTTCCAATAGCGCAAAACGGGATCTGGCTAGCACATCAAAATGATTTAAGTCAGGAAAGAACAACAGGTGCACTAAGTGGGTACCAATTGTTGACATGTGATTTTTGACCCTCCCCGAAATTTTACCCATTTTTAGCGTGTAAATATTTAATGTAGGCCTAATATAGCTGTTTCAACTATTTTTGACTTCTTTACTTTATTTTATTATCAGAAATGAAAATTACAAAAAAATATTTTAGTTTATGTATTTGTCATAAATTTGAAAAAATGCAAAAAATAGTACCCTATTTTTATCTTTATATAATTTCGAAAATACAAAAATAGTTTCATGTTTAGTTTAATTAATTAGGATTAGTTTTGACATGGTGTAGTATTTCTATCTTATTTTAAAAGGTATTGTGTAGTCTAGGGACCCTTCTAGACTCTTATTTAGGACAAAAAATAAATAAAAAGACCCTAAGGACTTAACACAAAAAGCCTAGGGACTAATTGGCAAAATACACAAAATATAACCCTAATCCCTACCCCTATATAATAGTACCTACACCCTATACAACAGAAAAAAAACGCCCAAAATCTGAAGGAGAAGCGCCGCAACACACCCTAAAAATGGACACCCTTTGACCCCTTCACAAGAACAGAAGGCGGCACCCTTTGACCCCTTCACAAGAACAGAAGGCGGCGGATCTGAGGATACCCATCTCCTCCCTGCTTCTTCTTCGTTCCTCTTCATTATTAAGAACAAAAGACAAAAAAAAAATATATCATCAGATTCCCATCTCCTAAGCTCCATTGCCGTTATCACCCCCCAAAATGGACTCACTCACTCTCTTTCTGAATAGAAGATCAGTGAATGGATACATGCACTCGTATAATTTCAGCTGAAAATCCATGAGAATGGATGGAGAATCCCAAAACAGTGTAATTTCAAACAAATGCAGCTACAAAAGGTTGTAGTTGTTCAGTTGATTCCAGAGGCTTCTTCTCTGTCATTTCTGGGTTCTTAAGATGGATCTTACCTGCTGGCAAAAGCGGTTTCTGCTGTAGCAAATAGTTGAGTTCATTTTCAGTTTTTTTCCGACCTTTAAATTTCATCTCCATTGCTCCTTTTCGAGGTAATCCTCTACTGCCTCACATATTGTCTTTTAATGTACTGAAGTTTGAGTTTCTAGATCTATTATAATGTGAGATTGTTGGCTTTCGTTGATTTACATGCTATTACTAGTTAGATTTATGCGCTTTGATTAGTTCTCAGCATGAAATAATTGCCATATGCTCAATGTCTGAAATCATGGTTCATTACTGATGCATCTGCTAATATTGTCTGGATTAGTGATTTTAAATTTAGTTTTAACACAAAAAATGAAGTTTTTTTTTTTTTCTCTATGAACTCGATGAAGATGAATTGGGTATGGTGTTCTTGAAGTTTAAGCAGCCTGTTGGATTGTTTGATCAAAAATCCCCCGGATTCTCCACAAGGTTCAGATCAGAAATCTGAAATCCAACCCTTCCTTGGATCTTAGTTCTCTCAAAATTTCCAGAAAAACAATAGAAAAAATAAAAAAAAATTAATTACTGTTTCATTAATTTCTCCTTTGCTCACTTTCAGATTCCAGTCCTTAATTCAATTGTCTAGCTCATTAAGGATCAGAAATAACCTGAACTCATCTGATTCTGATCAATGTTGATATTCACAAGCTGTTCGAGTCATGTGTGCATGAGGTCTGCTTAGTTCGAGTGTTGTTTGCTTACTGGTTGTGTCAATCCTGGGTTCATCTCTGGTTATTTGGTGCCATTTTGGTTTGATCTGTGAACTCTGTGGGCTTTCCAATTTATCCTGAACTGTTGAATCTGTGCTGGTCTGTTGTTGAGATTTTAAATTGGTTCTCTGAGTTGCTGCTGAAGCTGTTACTGCTGCTAATTCTTCCTTTTCCTATTTCAATTCAAATCCCAGGTACACGTTTATGAACTCACCTTGATGTTAGCTGTGAAGTGAAGTGGAAATGGAAATACTGCCAAATCTAGTCTCATTTGAACGTTGTTTAGTTGGATAAATGTAATTGGTGTTAGTTAGTAGTTTTGAGTGTATGAATAATAGATACATTTGGACTGTTAATCTGGACTGTTATGGACTTTGAATTCTGTACTTGTTAAGGCATTTTAGAACAGTAGCATAGCAGGATTAGTTTAAATACAACTTTGAAATCAAATAACGCAAGCATGAAATCAGTAGCTCAGTGTAATGCACGTTCAATTCTAGATGCTGATATGCCTTTAAAATCAGTATGCATAGCCCATAAATCAGTCGTTTCATTTAAAGAGTGTAGAGTAATTTCAATAGTTTTGGTTTAATTGAATCAGAATTCTTCTTTTTAATTTAAATCCAGGCCCTATAGCCTATCCCCAGGACGTTTGGGCTTAGGCCTGGACTGGCAGCTTGTAGGAGCCCAATAACTGGCAGCCTGTTGA
>NW_017672551.1:98901-103024 GCF_001879085.1 Nicotiana attenuata
TCTGTGCATAATGAAACGCATATGGTGGGTATGATTGATTGTGAGAATGAGCCGGCAGAAGAAACCCAGAAGCAGTTTACTCAGAACAACGTGATGAAGTTGTGAGAATTCCAGCAATCTTGGTATGAAATTCAGTGGCTAAGACGCCGTACTTGGTAATTGGGAAGACACTCCATCTCTTGGAGTTTTGGTGGTTTATTTTGTTGTCATTTCTGTTGTCCGGGTTATTTCAGGGTTGTAATCCGGATATTGTCTTGTAACTCAAACCCTTCTATCCTTTCATTTTTGTCTTGTTTGTCTCGTCGTAGCAGCTTGTGTAGTTTGTTTAGGCTTGTTCAAGGGTTGTAACTCTAATCTAGTTTGCCTGTTCGTTGTTTAAACCCTTTCACCGTCAGTCTAATGAAATTCCCGCCATTTCTAGTCATTTCTAGTCATTTTATTTAGTTCCCGCCATTTCTAGTCATTTTATTTAGTTCCCTTCTCCCTCTGCAATTCTTTTCATGCTAGTTCTAGTGACGTGACATGCACGCATAATTTTCAGCCTATTTTAAAAGTCAGTTTAGTAATGAAGCAATGAAACAATGTTGGAGACGTAAGGACATTCAAGGGAAATAAGTAAAGGCATTTTGAGATCACTTCGCGCCCAAGACAAGCGAAACTGGGGGCAGATAGAACATAAAGAAAAACTGTTGAGATGCATCATGCCGCATCGGTTTCAAGCCAAAGGCAGGCTTACCCCAAGTCTACAGGGACCGCTCATGGTACCAAGGCTGTTGTCCAAATGGTTCTGGGTAATTGACAAATGTAGAAGGAAAATGTGTGGATATGGTTAGTAATTCTGGTGCAATAAAAAATGTTACCTATAATTGCGCAGTTTGTACTTGGCATGTTTTGGAGATTGAAATGACGAAGGCATTTTGTTCTGCTATCCAAACACTTTATCCTTTGTTACCCCTTTGAGCCTCGGTTATTTCTTGCATACCCCTCTTTCGGAATCAATAATAAAACTCGTAAGCCCGAGCGGGGAAAGAAAATGGAGAAACAAGAGAAAAACAGTGAAAAAGGAAAAAAGGAAAAGAAAAGAAAGAAAAAAAAAAGAAGAAGAGAAAGGAAGAGAAAAGGGAAAAGAAAGGAAAAAGAAAAAGAAAAGAAAAGAAGAAAGAGAATAGGGAATAAAAACAAAAAAAAAAAAAAGAGAGAAAAAAAAGAAAAGAAAAGAAAAGAAAAGAAAAGAAAAGGAAAGGAAAAGAAATGAAAAGAAAGAAAAGAAAAGTGGAAGAAAAGGAAAGATCGCAACAACGAACGTAGTTTTATCACCTGAACTACGTTTGACTTGATCCCGAAAGGGTACGTAGGCAGCCTCTCTCTGAGGTTCAGTCACACCAAAATAAAATTCAAAAGTCCCCAAGAAAGAAACTGGGGCAGAAGTTGTGGTTGTTGTAAGAAATCTGATTCCGAAAGTTGTAATTTTGAACCCATGTTGAATTGTTTTGAGCCTTTGATACCCTTTCTTCCTAACCCTGTCCAAAAGCCTGCATTACGGTCCAAAGAAAGACCTTCTGATTAATCTTCGAGAGACGCCGAGTAAAGCGAGTAGAGGTGAACCATATCAGGGGCAACACTCCAGTCCAAACAAGGGAAATAAAAAATGAGAGAGGCTTGATGGTGAAAACCTTTCGGGCACTACAAGTCGAATAAGGATAGTGAATCAGATTGGATAAGCGGAGCATTGAAGCCCAGTTTCACGGTAAAAAGGCACGACAAGAGTTGAACATCAGATTTGCTTAACAGAATAGGCCGCAGGTGCATGTCATGGTCATTAGAGTTGGTATCCACATCCGATAGGTTTCTACTTTGTAGTTTTCTTGTTAGGAATCATCTCTTCCCATTGTCCTCTACTCTGTTCTTTTTGTTTTGTTTACTTCCTCTTCTTGAGTATGTCTGGTCAGAACAAGTAAGAAATGACTTCAAAATTTGCCACCAGCTTTCCAATTGCACAAAACGGGGTCTGGCTAACACATCAAAATGTCATAAGTCAGGAAAAAACAACAAGTGCATTGAGCTAGTAACAATCAACATGCTTTGGGATCCTTGTGAAATACAAAGGTTTGGTACATATCAGTTCGTGAACAATGCAACAAGATGGAAGATGCTTGGTGAACGGATCAGAGATATTTTCTGTGGTAAGATTGACAAAAAGTGGTTGAACAGTGACAAGCAGGGTCTTCAAGTGGAAATCAAAGTTATCAGGGCGAGTGAAGGAACAATAGACCTCGAGGCCAAGGCCAGTGGTTTAAATCAGGAAAGAACAACATACGCGATGAGTTGGTAACAATCAATATGCTTTGGAAGTTCATGTGAAACACAAAGGCTTGGTATATGTTAATTCATGAACAATGCAACAGATGAAGGGTTGGGTGAACAGCTCAAAGGTATTTCCTGTGATAAGATTGATAAAAGGGTGTTAAACCAGTGACGAGCAAGACTTTCCAAGCAGAAGTCAAAGTTATCAATGCAAATGAGGGAGCCGTAGACCTTAAGGACAGGACCAATGGTTTAAGGAAAGAAAGAACAGCATACGCAATGAAGGGGTGACAAGTGTCGTGCTTTGGGGGTTCATGTGAGACACAAAGGTTGGTAAATGTCAGTTCAGGAGCAATGCAACAGATAGAAGGTGTTGGGTTTGAGCAAGAAGAGGTATTTTCTGTGTTAAGGTTTACAAAGGAAGTAGTTAGTCAAGGAACAAGCGGGGTCTTCGAATGGAAATCAGTTGTCATGGCAAGTGAAGGAGCAACAGACCTCAAGGCCAAGGCCAGTGGTTTAAGTCAAGAAAGAACAGCATACACACGGAGTGGGGGCAATAGACGTGCTTTGGGGTTCATATGAGACACAAAGGTTGGGGAGGCACCGGTTCATGCAACGCAACAAATAGAAGATATTGGGTCCGAACGGAGAAAAGGAATTTTATGTGATGGGGACGACAGAGAAAAGGGTTAGTCCATAAACAAGCAAGGTCCTCGAGTGGAAGTCAGTCATCATGGGAAGCGAAGGAGCAATCGCTCTCAAAGTCAAGGCCACAAACCAACCACCACATTTTAAACTGACAAGATTTTTCTTTGATTGAAACAGGGGCAGAAATTTCGTTCGTTTCGGAGAAACCCACCTCAAGGAAAGGCAGGCACCAGACATGTTTGACGCCACCAAACTGGGGCAAAAAATCTTCTTTGTTTGTCTATTTTGTTGAAATCAGGCGCCCACCTGGAGAACAAGGGAATATTTTTCAAGTTTCAGCAATCAGGCGCCCACCTGGAGAACAAGGGAATACTTTTCAAGTTCAGCAATCAGGCGCCCACCTGGAGAAACAAGGGAATACATTTCAAGTTTCAGCAATCAGGCGCCCACCTGGAGAACAAGGGAATACATTTCAAGTTTTTGCAATCAGGCGCCCACCTGGAGAACAAGGGAATATTTTTCAAGTTATTGCAATCAGGCGCCCACCTGGAGAACAAGGGAATATTTTTCAGGTTTCAGCAATCAGGCGCCCACCTGGAGAACAAGGGAATACATTTCAAGTTTTAGCAATCAGGCGCCCACCTGGAGAACAAGGGAATACTTTTCAAGTTCAGCAATCAGGCGCCCACCTGGAAAACAAGGGAATACTTTTCAAGTCTTAGCAATCAGGCGCCCACCTGGAGAACAAGGGAATACTTTCAAGTTTTAGCAATCAGGCGCCCACCTGGAGAACAAGGGAAGTACAATCCAATTTTAGCTTTTAACTTTTAATTTTTGATAACATGCTGTACCCGGTTACCAAACTGGGGCAGAAATTTTCTTTGTTGTTTATTTGGTTAAAGTCAGGCGCCCACCTGGAGAACAAGGGAATACTTTTCAAAATTCGGCAGTCAGGCGCCCACCCGGAGAACAAGGGAATACATTTCAAGTTTTAGCAATCAGGCGCCCACCTGGAGAACAAGGGAATACTTTTCAAGTTTTAGCAATCAGGAGCCCGCCTGGAGAATAGAGGCATATATTTCAAATTTCAGCAGTCAAGCATCACTCGGAAGAATGGCAAAACTTCTCCGATCATAATGCAAGGAAACAACAAGGATTACCACCGGAAGAT
>NW_017672551.1:104886-115625 GCF_001879085.1 Nicotiana attenuata
CAGAATAGTTATTTGGACCAGGGTCAATTAGAAAGTTTAGTGTAGTTAATGGAGGCTAGTAATTTCAGAAGGTTCGAAGGGTAGTTTAGGCATAGGAAAAGGGTACTTTCAGCAGATTTGGTAATTTTGGAAAAGGGGTAAGGGTAGAGTAGGGATTGTAATAGGCATAGAACCTTCTAGGGGGGACCATAGTGTAGGTTCTAATAAACTTAAGTTAGTTGCTTGTGTAACAAGTCAGAAAATAAGGGGGAAACACTGAAATTAGAATAGGGACTAAGGGGTAAAGGGAAAAATCTGAAATTGGACCTAAGTTCACCTATAAATAGGCATTCATTTGCCTTGATTCAGAAGTTTTAGAGGCCTAAAATTGACCCCCCCCCCCCCCAAAGTATTGACAGATTTGAAGTCTGAAATTCAAAACAAATATAATTCAAAAACCATAAACAAAAACAGTAGAAAAATCCAAAAAATAGGTACTGTTCTATTGGGACTCTCTCAGATCAAGTTTGAATTTCATTTGTAGATCAAATTTCAGTGCAACAGAAGGTTAAGAATGGTTTGAGTATCTTCTAGACCTTGTTTGGTTCAAGTTCAGGGATTTTTGGGTTGATTTCGAGTGTATTTTGATCCAATCATATCTGGTTTTCATCTGCTTTTGGTGTTTAATCTGCTGCTAGTCACTCCTGGGTTTGCTGTGGTATTTTTGGATCTGAAAGTGATCTAGTTGCTTTGGATTTGGGCTGCTGTTCATTACTGCCTTAGCTGACCTCTCCTCCTCCATTTCTATTTTATTTCCAGGTACATATTCTCGAGACTGACTTGATGTATAGTTGAGTTGGAACATTGAAATGAAGGCTCATGGTTTACCTCTTGAGATGTGTGTGTTCAAGTTGTCTTGCTAGGATAAATACTCATGGGTTTGCATTTGTTAAGCTTGCTTTAAATTTGTGTTTACATTGTAAACCCTGGACTGTATAACTGGACTGTATAACTGGACTGTACATATGGACTATGCAATGAGTTTTATTCTGATTAAAGCAATTCACATGCTAGAATCTAATGTCTACCTTCTGCGGTTAATGACATGATTGGACTGTTTAGTTTGAGCTGAAATTTGTATGAACTGTAAAAGCTATGAACGTTCATATTACTTGGTTGTAACCTTTCGTGATGATTCATGTTGGTAGGCCAATAGAGTTCGAAATAGTATTTTAAAACCGGCCAATGATAAGTGTCAAATTAGCTCTTTGGAATCTGTTAGTTTAAAATAGGATCCACGCATTAGAAATACCAAAGACCTGCGATTATCTACAAGCCTGGGCCCAAACTATAATTAAAACAAGATGCTACTAATTAGTTGCAAGTTATTTAGTGTAGATTCAGCATGTCTCACGTTTAATTGATTTTGTTTTCGTATGACTTAAGGCCAGTGGCTGAGTTTTCACAATTTGAGCTTCGGCTCGTCTACACAGGCCCAGGTTTAAAGTAGTGTCTTTGTGCCCAAGTCTGGGCCAAACAAACAAGCCCAACTATGACAAGGATACTAGGTCGGGCTTGTCTCCAGGCTAGGCTGATTTTGCAATTAGCAATGTCTCCTTATTGGGCTTACTACAAGGCCCATGTCTGGACAGCAACTATTTATTGAACATTTAAGGTCTGTTTTAAGACCTGAATTCTCGTAAGGGCCTGCTTTAAGGCCCACAAATCGAACGCTTCCTTGGGTATTTTGTTTTAGTTCAACACCTATGTGAGTATCTTGGCAATAATACATGGACATACTAATTGATTGGGGCCTTCTCTTGTTAGTAGAATACTTAATAGTGTTTCTCAAGTTTCTCAAGGTCGCTAAGCAAATAAATCGCGGGTCCCTTGACAAATGCTTAAGTTAAATATTTAGACCTCGGGATAGGTCGTTTAGCAAATTTCACGACCTTCCCCAAAACAATAAAAAACGCGTAGTGGCTTTAGGTGCGTACTTTAATAATATCGCTTTCCTGAATTCGGGTGCACATTTATGTGACCCAAATCCAAATCTCAACGTAGTCAAAGTGTGTTAACAATCACGGCTGCACTGGTGCGACGTGGTTCGAGATGCATTTTCACGGCGTTGCAATTCTCATAAAAAAATAATAAAAGTGGTTTACTAATAAAAGCACATGAGTTAGAACATGTTTTGGAATCAGATAAAAGCAAATACAACAGTTGAGCGACCGTGCTAGAACCACGGAACCCGGGAATGCCTAATACCTTCTCCCGGGTTAACAGAATTCCTTACTCGGAGTTCTGGTTCGCAGACTGCTAACAGAGTCATAATTTCCTCGGATCGGGACTTAATCGGTGACTTGGGACACCATTAATTTCCCAAGTGGCGACTCTGAAATCTTAATAATAGATCCCGTTCCGATTGTCACTTCAAGTTGGAAATAACTCCCTTTATCATACCCTCTTTGCGGGGTGTAGTAAATAAGAAGGAGGTGTGACAGCTGGCTGAACTGCTGGAGTCTGAATCGGGGGAGCTCCCTGCTCCGGAGTACGAGTAGCAGGAGTCTGGGCCCCTCCTCCAGCCTGAGAGACGGCTGATGCTACAGGAAGCAAACCTGCTCAAGTGACACTCTCCATAAGACCCACCAATCGGACCAGAGCATCCTGAAGAACTGGGGTAGCAATAAACCCCTCTGGGACCTGTGCTGGGCCCACCGAAACTGGTGGGGCTGGGGCCGGAACCTCCTCGTCGAAGTCAACCTGAGGCTCCGCCACTGGTGTTGCTGCTCAGGGCTGAGCTCTGCCCCTATCTCGGCCTCTAGCACGGCCTCGGCCTCTGCCCCTAGTGGGAGCTGCCTGGGGCTCGGACTGCTGATCAAAAGATGAGGAAGCGCGTGTTCTCGCCATCTGCGAAAGAAAAGAGTAGAAATTCAATTAGCGTTGAGAAACCAAACCGCACGACAAGAAAGAACAAATGTGAAACTTTTCCTAACTCGGTAGCCTCTAGGGGATAAATACAGACGTCTCCGTACCGATCCCTCAGACTCTACTAAGCTTGTCCGTGAGTTGTGAGACCTATGCAACCTAGAGCTCTGATACCAACTTGTCACGACCCGGAATCCCCACCCTCGGGAGTCGTGATGGCGCCTACTCGTGGAAGCTAGGCAAGCCAAGAACAGTCGCAAACATCATCCTAACTCATTTTACCCATGATTAAACAATTTAAATTATAGATGTATAAGCAATTTAAATTACTGTGATTATTAAAAGATAGCGGAAGTCTGAACTGAGAATATAGCAACAACGTCTAAACATCAATACAAGCCTCTACCCAGCACCTGGTGTCACAACATTTCACGAACCATCTAAGAATGCAAAATACAAAGTCTGAAACAAAATGATAAAACTCTGTCTCGGTACAAGGGAAACGGGGCAGAAAGGGGATAAAAGAGATACCGGGCTTGCGGACGCCTGCAGGACTACCTCGGGATCTCGTGGACTGAAGGACTGCTCCCTGGCCTACTGCTGCGCACCGTAAGCTGCTCCGACACCTGGATCTGTGCAAAAGAGCACAGAGTGTAGTATCATCACAACCGACCCTATGTGCTGGTAAGTGCCTGGCCTAACCCCGGCGAGGTAGCGACGAGGCTAGGACCGGACTCCAGATAAACCTGTGCAGATATATATATATATACAATACAACGAAGAGGCAAACAGGAATAAACAATTAAAAGTGGGGGAGGTAACATGCTTTAGGGGTAACAGATATAAATAGAATATCAGGAATAATAGAGGAGAAATCTACAGTCTAGCTTCTAACACGGAAATAAGAAATAAAGACAAAATTTTCATGTTCAGCTCATCTTGTTGCAGGCGTGCAACCCGATCCCATTTCATCAACTCGTGGTAGGCGTACCACCCGCTCCCATTTCATAAAATCTTATGGTAGGCGTACCACCCGCTCCCATTTCATCGATCACTTGTGGTAGGCGTACCACCCGCTCCCATTTCATCAATCTTGTGGTAGGCGTACCACCCGTTCCCATTTCATCAATCTTGTGGTAGGCGTACCACCCGCTCCCATTTTAATCCAGCACAACATAACAAAATAATCCCGGCTAGGGGAACAACAATATAATAACTTCCCGGCAAGCGAACAAAATATCAAATCAAATGTCCCGGCAAGGGGAGTCAGCTATAACCAATCTTATGCACTTCCACTTGACCCAATTAATCCCAATACTCAGTCATAACTAAAATCCACGGAAATAAACTAAATCCTTGCTCGGTATCGAGAATCATCAATCAAGCTTACATAGAATCCATTAAAACAAATAGCAAATAAGACTCAACTCCTAATCCCTCAAGCTAAGGTTAGACCGAACACTTACCTCAAACTTCCACGGCCAAATCAATCCTCAACAACCGCTTTCTCTCTCGAACTCGGCTCCAAATCAATCAAATCTATGCAATAATGACTTCAATACATCAATAAATGCTAAACAATACGAACCCAATGCCTAATTATAGCTTTTCCATCATTTTTTCCAAAAACTCAAAAAATCGACCCCGGGCCCGCTTGGTCAAAACACGAGGTTCAGACCAAAATCAAATCCCCCATTCACCCACGAGCCCGAATATATAATTTATTTTCAAATTCGACCCCAAAACGAGGTCTAAATCAAGAAAAATAAAAAAAACCCTAACTCTACCCACTTCCCCCAATTTCTACCCTAAATTACATGTTTTAGGCTTAGGAATTCATTAGATGTTGATGAAAAATGAAGGAAACGAGTTAAGGATTACTAACCCACGAAGTGTTGGTGAAAGGAAGCTTCAATGGACGCCTAAGGACCTTGGAGAAGAAGGAGCTCGTGAAAACTTATGAAAAATCTCGTCACTGTTCTGTTTTGGAATTAAAAATATAACTGGGCGAAATTGCCCTTCGCGTTCGCGAAGGGTATGACTTAACAGACCATCGCGTTCGCGCTGGAGAATGCGAACGCGTAGAGTAAAAGGCTGAGGTCCAAAAATTTGTTCTATGCGAACGCGTAGGCTGCCACGCGAATGCGATGAGGAAACAATGCAAGGCTACGCGAACGCGGTCACATGAATGCGAATGCGAAGAGGAAAAGAAGATTGAGCCCTCAGGGTCTAATAACCCTACGTGAACGCGAGGGCTACGCGAGCGGGAAGGAGGAAAAATTAGAGCATCGCAGACGCGAGAGGAACAATGCGAACGCGTAGAAGAAACTGGGTCTGCAACAGCTGAAGCAAATCTGTTGAAACCACTCCGAAACACTCCCGAGCCCCCGGGACTCCTAACCAAACACATGCACTAACTCAAGAACATCCTACGTACTTATCCGTGCGATCAAATCGCCAAAATAACATCATATACAACGAATTAAGCCTCAAAGTCCATGATTTCTTCCAAATTTCATAAAACATCAATTTTTCCATTTTCAGTCTGAAACACGTCAAACGACGTCCGTTTTCAACCAAATTTTACAGAAAGTGCTTAAATCATATATAAGACTTATACCAGGTGCCGAAACCAAAATACGGGTCCGATACCATAGTCTTCTAATCAAATTTCATTTCCAATTTCCTTAATTAATTCCAGAAAATAATTTCACACAAAAATTCATTTCTCGGGCTTGGGACCTCAGAATTCGATTCCGAGCATACGCCCAAGTCCCATATTTTCCTACGGACCCTCCGGGACCGTCAAATCATGGGTCCGAGTCCGTTTACCCAAAATGTTGACCGAAGTCAAATTTATTCATTTTAATATCAAAATTTAGCGTTTTTCTCACAGAATTCATATTTAAGCTTTCCGGCTACGCGCCTGGACTGCACACGCAAATCGGGGCAACCCTAAATGAGGTTTTCAAGGCCTCGGAAGCACGGAATGAGTAAGAAAACAGGTGATGACCCTTTGGGTCGTCACAGAATGTTCTTCTACTTCTTCCTTTATAGCTTAATGAGTCTTTTGCTTCCTTGTATTCTGGGATTGTATTGCAGCAATTCTAGGAGTCATTTCCTTGTGAGGCATATACATCTAAGAGAAAGACCCAAGGGTAGCCTCATGAATCTAGGTTGAAATTGTAGCTAGATTAATCTTTATTCTTGATGAATTGCTTCCTTCATTCCTCCTTGATTTGAGCTTCTACAGAATCTTCTGGATTTGATCTCCGACCGTGATTAGCTCTCTTTCCATTCTTGCGCACTTGAGAATCTTTGACAATGTTGATTGATTGACTTTCCTTCTTTGTTCTTAGGCTGATTGATTTATTTTCTATGTAGAGCAAAGTTCAAAATACATAGCCGTTGAGTAGGATCTTCTTTCCTTTTGTCAACATTGTTGCTTATCGAATCTGCATACAAGAATATATCATCAGTCAAAGCTTCTTTTAGATTATTGATCATTACTAAAATTCTAAACTTAACAATGCTCTAATACAAGCATTATCGGTTGCTTCCACGGCTCGAACAACTTTACCGTTGCTCGAAGGCTCCATCATTTTATACTAGACTTTGTTGTTTGAAATTTGCTTAGACTTTAAGGTTGCAATGTGCCATGCTTAATTGTTTGGTATTTATTACTGGTTTATTTACTAGTGACGAAGCTTCTGTAATTTTCTGAGAAGTAATGGTTGAATCTTGATGTAGTTATAGCCAGGTGTTTCTTTGCTTTCTATATAGGATAACTGTTTGCCTCTCTCTTCACTTTTTCCTTTTTCTGTCTTGTTTATTGTTACTAGCTGCTGGCAATCCATTCTCTTTCTTTGTGAATTACATTTTTTTGTGGCCAAAGCTGGTTGTAATCCAGAACTTGTTCTGCTATAAGTTCAGATGACATTTTCCGAAAACAACTATCTGGTCTTTGCCTTCAACTTTGATTAAATCTTTTTTTCTTTGTTATATAACTATTTCCTAGTATGCGAGCTTGTGTCGATATTTATTAATTGCTAGCATGATTTTCCAATTACTTTGTGTGACTAAATGTTTTCCTTAAAATTCTACGTGTTATATGCTGTATTTTCCTATTTTGACCAAGGGTTAAATTCCTCACCTTCCTATTTTGTTCTCTGTGCTGCGTCTTGACGGTAAATGGCAGCCTAGTGCACAAGGTATCCCGCATTCACGTAGGGTCCGGGAAAGGGTCGCACCCCAAGGGGTGTTGTACGTCTTGACTGTGCTAGCTGTGAATTACGAATGGAATATATCTCATTCTGTTTTGTTTTTCAACTCTTGTTATGTCTTGTTAGATGCAAGCAGTAGTTGTGCTAACCGAAATGTATTTCCTTCGTAATTGGATCATAATTATCTTCGTCGAGATTGATGTTTTCAGCTTTAGTGGTCTTTGTTTTTGCTCTCATGTTAACTAAAAGGAAAATGATAGAATTATAATCTTGGCTTTTGTGTTGAATTTTTTTTATTTTTTTTAAATCTTACACCAGACATGAATCTATGTATGTGCGTACGTATTTTATTCTTAGCACATAGTTATGGCAGGGAGGGCCGGATCCAAAGCATTACATACAGGTTTACTGGAACCCGTAGCTTTTACTCATATCTTGTATAGTATATATTAAGAAATTTATTTAAAATATATAAAAATTAGACTGTGAGCCCAGTTTTATTATATATAAATTTGAGATCACTGTAGAAACACATAGACTTCAAATCCTAGATCCGCTTATGTGGGAGCCTGCATTTTAAGAAGTATGACTACTGTGTGTAGCTGTCTGTGCAATGTGATTTCTAATTGAGCCAAAGCAATAAAATTTCTTATATAGGTGATAATTGTAGCTTGGATATCTATGTTATTCAATGAAAATACACAAAGGATCACTCACATTGGTCATGTCTTGAAAATGTTTATCTATACCAAAACATGTGCAATGCTTCTCCAGTCTTCTTTACTAACATCTCATACTATTTCCCTTCAGAAATTAGCACGTCATGACCCCCAAAGGGTATGGTCTTGGTGGAATGTCCCCCCTTTTTTTTTATATGTATATATATTTATAGATAAATTTTACTAAACCGATTAAACATGCAAATTTTAACATAAAATGTCAAATATTTATCATTAATGGCTTCTTTAATGGTGGCTAAGGTTTGATAGCAGGTGTTTAAACTGGCTATTTGCTAAACTTTTCCGCCTTTATTTTAGGTTGAGAAAACTACCCTATATAACCCCTCAAAATTTTAATAGTCCATGTTTTTGCCCATTGACACAAAATGGTCCTCCGGCCCAAACATATTACATCTAATAGCCCAAAATGTCTATTTTGTATATTTTTTGTATAGTGACAGACTATTTAGTATATTTGTTGTATAGTGACAGTCTATTTTGTATAGTGACAGTCTGTTTTGTATATGTTTTTGTATAGTGACAGTCTATTTAGTATATATTTTATATAGTGACAGTCTATTTCGTATATAATTTGTATAGTGACAGTCTATTGGATATAAAATGAATAGTGACAGTCTATTTAGTATATTTTTATATATTGACAGTCTATTTTGTATAGTGACAGTCTATTTAGTGTGTTTTTTGTATAATCACAGTCTATTTTAGTATATATTTAGTATAGTGACAGTCTATTGTATATAAATTGTATGGTGACAGTCTATTTTGAAATATACCAATTTTTTTAAAAAAATGCTCTCCAGTATATAACACATAATCTAAAATGACTTTTAAATATTAGTCTCACATACAATTTTTTATGAAAAAGTTGGTCCAAAAAAGAGATTAATAAAATATTCATGTTTAATATGCATGAGTTGCAACAGAGGATAGGGAGAGTAAATGATACTTGGGGGCCAAATGGGAGCCAACCCTCTGAAACAGATCACTAAGAGGAAATGACAATGATCAAAAAAGACAAATTGTTGACTTCCATAGTGAAATGGAAGGATTCAAGAATTGAATACAAGATTTGTCAAATTTCAGTCATTGTAGTATTAATATTAATGGTGCCCAGGCTCCAGTTTCGACCTCACCACAAATCATGAAATCGAAATCAAAACCCAATTAGTCTAGAGCTCGATCTCGTTGGTTTTAGATTTGGACGGAAGCTCAAACACCGGCGACCCTCCATTATATCCGGCGACTCTTTCTTCCCGTTTTATTTATTGCTTTTGGGGCTTTTGATGTAATGAAAATCTGGATCTAAAAGATAGTTCGCTTACTATTTGGATTCCGGCGACCGTGAATTTTTCGGTGAAGTTTTCCGGCTAAACCATTTTGGGCCGAAAATCATCTCTTTCTCCGATGAACCTGTGTTTGTGCTTGTGTGTCAGATGTATAATTCGGTGGCTAGCCGTTATAATTGATTTTGGAGTATAAAATGCATATTGCAAGTTGTGGCTAGCGGCTGATACTAGTTTCTAACGGATAACCATAAATGAAGTTTGCTCTTTTAGATTCGTATAATTGGGCTTAAATAATTAATCATAAGTTGGGTCCAATATTTAATGAATTATGCCAGAATCTCATATCAATGTTAATCTCAAGCGTTTTGGTTGATTTGCACGCTATTTGTGGTCTTATATTAAAAACTGTGCCACTTTTTCGAAATTGAAGTTTGCGAGTGTCCGTCTAGTTTGAGGTATAAAAATTGAAGAATTAACTGAAATAGTCGCCCACCTTACAACTTAAACTAGAAATAGCCAGCGAAGATATATTATATGCATAATTTATATATTAAATATATATAATTGTGTATAATTAATGTATAATTTGTTTATATGGCTAGAAAAAAATAGTTAATATGGCCGGCTATTTTTGTAAAAACCCCTTTAAAATTTAGTCCGAATATTCAAAGATCACGAGTCTAACTTTAAAAAATGGCCAACTTCTAACTACAAGGCCACAAAAGTGGCCACCTAATGTAAATAGCGCCAAATTTTAGATTCCTGATCCTGTTTCAACTTTAATGTTTAGATTTAGCTTCTTATGAGTATATGGATCCATAGATTGTATTTCGAATTATAGATAATAAAATGAACTGAAAAAAGTTGAACCTTGTCTCATGTGACTTATTATAAGGTATGTTTTTCTTTTCATCAATCTAAACGTATATCCAGTGTAAATAAGATCGTGTATTATCAAATTATGCAAAAGTTCTTAATAATGTTAGGGGATCGTTTGGTAGTTGGTATAATGATAGGATATCCCAGGATATTTCATGGGATGGGATTTTCCATGAAATTAGCTATCTCATTATTTTAGCGTACAATTTATTCCAGAATGAACTAATACTTATAATCAAACATGGTATAAATATAATCCTGAATTATATTCCGAAATTATTATCTTTATTTCATATACCAAACTGACCTCTTAAGGCATTATCGAGTTATAGGGATTACCAAAAGCAATACCATTACAAATCAAGGTAATATTTATATTTGATTGTGGGTATATATGAATTCAAATCAAGATAAAATTTAAGCAAAAGCTTGGGATTAACTATCCCATAGGAGTCGTTGATTGAACCAAACCACTCATATATATATATATATATATATATATTTCTCCAACCACTCTATTTGCCTTATTTTGAAATTCTTCCTCAATGATTAGCGTAATTAATTTAATTACAATTTCTTTTTCAGATATCCATTGTCAAACACAAACAATCGTTAAGTATTCAAGCATGCATGCCTACGTGGATACAATTAATTTATTTCATTAACCATTTTTGGACAAATTAACTTGCCAATAATGCAGCAGC
>NW_017672551.1:115645-119622 GCF_001879085.1 Nicotiana attenuata
CACGCACCGACCCCCCCCCCCCCCCAACCCCCAAACCCCTCATAGTTTTCCTTCGTTTTTTTTTTCCTTTTTAGTTTGATACTACAAACAACACTAATTACGTCGCAATTTCAAACAAATTTGAAGTAGCTATAGGTTATATGAATCCTTAATTTTATCATTCCAGCGAAACTTCATCTCAGTTTATTTTATATTGTAAAACAAATTATAGGTATAAAAAGTAGTAAAAAATTATTTCCGCATTTTCTACCGGCATAATCAGCACTTCTTTATCTAGCTTGGTATTTTTCGCTAAATAATCTGATAAATTATTCGTTCATAACTCAGCAGATAAGGTACACTACATACTTGGGCGTATCCATGGTATGGGGTGTGGGTTCAGGAGAACCATACTCGTGATCTCACTACACCATATATCATAATATTATATTTCTTTAAAATAATTTAATTATATATGTGTGAACCCTATATAGAAATGGGTGCACCTCTAGCTAGGTTGAAGGTTCAATTCCTATGCCTATCTGGTTTTTACTTAAGTACTCCTTTGTTTGTGTCTTTCTTTCTATATTTGGTTTATTGTTTCGAAATCCCTAGGAAATCTCTATTCTTCTTTTATAATCTTAAAACTTTATAACCAAACCAAATGTTTATATTAAATCTAGTTGCAGCGGAAGATGTAGCATATAGTCAATTATTTAACTATTCATCCCAATATTTTCTTAACTACCATATATATGTGTGAAAAATTATATATAATTTAAAAAATAATAATTTGAACCTATAATATAAAAAGGTGTAATGAGTTTAATGGTAAGAACCTAAATATTGATTGATCAAATTTTAATCGTGAATTCGCATATTCATAATAGTCCATTCATCCTCGTGAAATCCTGGATCCACCTTCTGATTACGTAATTCAGGAATTAACAACTTACCTATTAGGTGAGGTTGGCATTAAATGTTTTTAAAATAGGAATTATTGGGTAAAATCAATATAATAAACGCCAGTTTGTATCTATATATATATATATATATATATATATATATATATATATATATATATATATATATATATATATATATATATATATATATATATATATATAAATCTGGAAAATAAGACAGTGACGTGGAATCTCTCATAGTCCAGGATTTGTATTTCTCTTTTTTCTCAGATTTTTGGCTATTTCCCTTGATTTTGGGACTTCTTCTCCATTATTCTTCGTTTCAGTATCCCCACGTTCCTTTCCCAGTAATAGCATTACTTCAACTGTATTACTACATCAAATGTAACGTAATTTAATTTCCTATTTATAAACCCATGTTCATTCTCCATTAATACTCATTACCTCAATAATATATATAATCTTCTTTTTTTTTTCTTAGTGTTTTATGGCTCAATTCTTAAAGATCTGAATGTCCTTTCCCGTCGAAGCACCGATGATGTAAATTCTCTCTCTCTCTTTTTTTTTGACACTTCAAAAATATTAAGCATTATTTGATATTAGTGTTCTAAATATTCAATCTATTTTCCTTTGTTAGTTTAAAACTTTACTATTTATAGCTTCAAATTGTTTTCTTTTGCAGACGTTGTCATCTCTGATTAATAAAGCTAAGGAGGGAGGCCTTGTCCAATTGAGACCTACTATATTTTTTTCGGAAAGCCCATGAATCAGCACATCGTCAGGTTTACAATCAAATTTAAAATTCTTCGAGACTCTTCCTGAGATTCTTCTAATTTTCTTGAATTTTCCAGCATTTTTAATGCTAATACCTTTCCTTATTATTGCAACTTGTCTCTATTCTTAAAATTACTTATGAGTTCTATTTTCTTCTTCCACGTGTATTATTGGGCGGATTTACATTGACTCAAGCGGTGTCATCCGACACTGCTTGATCGAATTTTTTACTAAATATAAGTATATCTAACAGATATGTAAATATGATCAAAAATAAAAAAAAAAACTGCATTGCTTACAAGATAACATCGTAGCTTACATGGTTGGGCCCTTCAATTTTGTCATGAAGATCAGGAGTTCGATTCCTGGTTAGAGCTTCATGGACTATCAATTTTAGATTTTCTCCCCCCCCCCCCCTACCCCCCCCCCCTTATATTAAAAATGATAAAATTCATGGACCATTAGTGGTAACGGCGAACTAACTTGTAGACCATGAATTGCCTATATCATTAGAGCCACAATAAATAATTTTAAACTGAAAGGTAATTATTTTAGCCATTCCCTGCAAATTTCGATTTTTGAGAATTGTACATGTTGCTATTTGCATAATCAATGAATGGCGTATATTTGGTGGTTGTCTGATACCTTATATAGAAAAATATTTAATATTTGAGACTATTATAATACATTTAAAATCATTACAATTATCATTACAATAATTGATTAATTCTAATGAGACTATTATAATACATTTAAGAAAACGAAACTTGTTTGGTAGAATTGTAGTAATGCACTTAATTGTGTTTTTCAATTTTTATATGATATCATTACAATAATTGATTCATTAGATCACATCTTTAAATATCGACACCGCTTACAAAAAATTATGCGTACTCCCTGTGTATATATATATATATATATATATATATATATATATATATGCACTGGACTTCCCATAATTAATATAGGTCATGGTTCCAAGGTTGATAGAAGAAGCCAGCCAGTCAAGTTACATTTCTAATTCGCCAAATGCGCTTATACAGTGATTATAACGTGAACCTCTAATAACTTACGGGTAGATATAAGGACAATAATGACAAGATCAGCTATAATATTCTATGGTCGGACTGAAAAATGAGGACGTGAAAATCACGGTGGAAGATGAAATTTTGAGGATATACGAGAGCATAAGGAAATAAAGTAGAAGATGGAAAATGAGATGATGATTTCTGATAAGTAACCAGTTAAAAATCTACTACAAAAATATTGTACTTCCTAAAAAAGCTAAGGTTGAAATAAAAACATGGTTAAAAACGTCAAGTAAACTTAACCTTAAAGGTTCAAAATGTCATCCATGATCAACATTGTAACAATTCTAAAATTGAGAGTTTTACTTTTTATTTGAGATGAAAATAAATTTGTAACTTTGTTTTTGTTCTTGCTTTTGGTCTTCATCAAGAGAATTAACGTAACTCTTTTACCATCCAATAGAAGAAAACAATATAAAATATATTCATATATTTAATATATGTTACATGTAAAGAACGTGTATTAAAACCACGTATATACATATATCTATAAGCATAAAAATTCATATAAAGTTGTTTTCCCTTTTCGTTTTTTTAAGAAAATCTTATAGTATTCGTCTAAGCTCAAATTCAATTAAAAATATTTTCATTTGTGGTGTCGCCAAGATATAGAATTACTTTGTCTGAAAATACATGGAAAAATTATCTCATCTATCTCGATTATATTATTAAAATAATATTTCAAATTTACGAATTAATGTATTTTATAACTGCGCGAAGCGCGAACTACTTCACTAGTTGTTTTATAAATTAAAAACAGATTAAAAGCACCTTTTATGTTGCGGTAGAGAAGCAAATCACATGGAGCACTATATGCAATGTAATTAAGTAATGGAATTTGCTTTTTGGCTTGGTTCCATGTCCAGGAATTTATTTATAGACGTATTTCAACTTTGTTTAATTTTAGAAATTGAGAATTCTATCCTTCATTATTTCTCGTTAAAGAACGACCTTTTGATTTTTGCTGAATGGATTTCAGTTCCAGTTTTGGACTACTATAAAATTATAATTTACAAAATAGGATCAATCTAAATGTAGTTGATAAAGTTGTAAAATTCCAAATAGAAAAAGTGAAAAAGAATTGGAGTCCATGTTTTTAATGTTTTTTCTTTGTGTGACTCTTTGATTGTGAAATGAGCTTCCTCCACCTTACAGAAAAGGAAACTGAAGTTGACTAATTAATCACACCAGTCCTTGTTATCTTTCTTCT
>NW_017672551.1:119637-124117 GCF_001879085.1 Nicotiana attenuata
GGGGGGGTTGGAAATAGAGAATTAATATCTCCCTAATTTTTGAAAGGAAACAATCAGCCAAGGAAATTGTGTGTGCGTGCGTGTGCCTGTGTTTTTGTGCCGAAAATAATGGGTTCAGTTGAATATATTGATGAAAGATTATATCATCCTCTGAGGTGAACCGTGCACTTACATGTATTGTCATAGATTATACAGAGATATTTATAGTCTATTTGACCAAATTTTTTTGGTCAAAAGTATTTTTTTTTCAAAAATATTTTTTTTAAAAACACTATTGAAAAAAAAAACTAAATAAATTAATTAAAAGCTTGACCAGACAGATTATTAGTATCGGTAGACCTTTTCTTTTACAGCTTGTTTGGGTGGTTGTTACGTATCGTTTCATAATGTATCGTATCGTATTGTATTGTATTGTACTGTATCGTTTGAGAATACATTGTTTGGATGGATTGTGTCGTTTTGGCGTCGTTTCATGGTATCATACACCTGTGATATGATGAATTAACTTGCAATATTATAAAGAAAAATTATGATACGGTATATAAAAAGGTAGGGTAAATGATAAAATAAAATTATTTAATAATAATGAAGGGTGAGATTGAGAGAAAAACACGAGGAAACGACGCGACCACACCAAATCGGTCGTTACATAAAGTGGCACATTTCATCGTTACGTAACGACGGATTTAACGATACGATACAATAAAATTTAAGTAACAATCAAAACAAACATTGTATTTAAAGTAACAATACGATACGATACAATAGGTAACAACCATCCAAACAAGCTGTTAGTGGAGGCAAGTTTTCTTATAGTTGTGCCAAAGTGAGAACAAAGTCCACGGGGGAAACTTGAAATTCTAATATACTATTAATTAAAAATAAAAAACGCGCACTATAATTAAGTAAGGTTTTTTTTTACTTTTAGCCCACGTCATAAACTATTTATATTCGGTAGTCGAAAAAGTGTATAAAATTTATATATATATATATATATATATATATATAAAAGATCAACTATTATTTTGAGAATAACTATACAATGTCATTTTCCTATTAAGGTAAAGCAAAAAAGTAAAGATAAAGTAAAAACAAGACCATGGTGCATGGGCTTGGGAGGAGAAATTGTCGTAAAAATTGCACGGGGCGCCCTATTTGGTCGCCCCCATTTAACCTATACCCATTTTTTTTTAAAGTTTTAACTTGCACCCACTTTTTAAACAACTTCAACCCCCTTTCTCCTCCTCCTTCTCCTCCTTCGTTTTCTTCTTTTTTGTTTAACCAAAAAATGGAATTTTGACTAAAGCTATAATTTAGAAGAACACGGGTTACTGATAATCGCAAGAATGTATAAAAGAAAGTAATTTGAATAGCCAGAATATAATTGAATAAAGCAAGTAAACCCAAGTATATTCAGATGATCTTTTCGTGTCCCTACAATTGTTCAGCCATCCCCTTTTTATAGCTATTTTTGAGATATATGTCTTGCCTTTGTCATAATAAGGTTATTATGAGTAATAAATGACATTGAATGCTACGTTACATAATCATTACAATTAAGACAGATTCTCTAACGTTTCTAGCATTTAATGCTTATCAAATGTTGTATTTGGACCCTCGTATGCTGTCAGATTCATTCCCTTGACTCTTCTTGATTATTGAACTTAAATTTCTTGAATAGGTACGGGCGCTGAATCCTTTAAATAATCGCCCGTGCCTCTTCCTTTGTCTTTGCTCGCATCTATTACCACTCGAGCCTCTTGGCTAGTTGTAACTCTTTGACTATTTGACCAGCCTACGTATCATGACATGTCATCTTCACACTTTTTTAATATATAAACTCAATTTTTCCCAATACATTCTTCTTCTTCTTCTTTCTTCTGCTGTTGTTGGTGCTGCCATGAAACTTCAGTTCATGGGATTTGCCATAAGTATGTTTATCAGATTATTGAAAAATAAATTATAAATAATTACCTAAGTTAGTAGACAATAATTTGCGAATATTTCCACGTACGGGGTGTTTAAGGTCACACTTAGTGATTCTTTTCATGATAATTCTGTTATTTTCACGTTTATTTGTTTTTAAAATTTTATGATTTAGATACTGTTGGCAATCTGATTATTTTATAGTAGTCTGATTATAACAAAACTAATGAATCCAGGACAAAAAAACTTAAGCTTATTTAGTGCTGAAATTTTTACAAATGAACTAAATAACTTAAGCATCTTCTGCTGAAGTTTTTGAACAAGCTTTATGACAAAACTTATGAATCCAGGACAAAAAAACTTCAGCTTATTTAGTGCTGAAGTTTTTACAAATGAACTAAATAACTTCAGCATCTTCTGCTGAAGTTTTTGAAAAAGCTTATCCAGGACAAAAAAACTTCAGCTTATTTAGTGCTGAAGTTTTTATAAATGAACTAAATAACTTCAGCATCTTCTGCTGAAGTTTTTGAAAAATCTTAATGACAAAACTAATGAATCCAGGACAAAAAAACTTCAGCTTATTCGTGCAATTACAAACAAAAACTTCAGCAAATAGAGAACAAAACTTCAGCTACTATGCTTAAGTTCAGCAATTACAAACAAAAACTTCAGCAAATAGAGAACAAAACTTCAGCTACTATGCTTAAGTTCAGTAATTACAAACAAAAACTTCAGCACCCTTGGTTCAGCACACTTGCTACTTCAGGACCGTCTACTAGAATGCTGATATTTTGCGTGATTGCCTTTGCTACTTCAGCCCCGTATGTTGAAGTTACGCGAAAAAGTGGGTACGTTTGTAATTTTTTTTGCAAAGCGGGCACAAGTTAAAACGTGACCCAAAAAGCGGGTATAGATGCAAATCCCTTATAAAAATTGCACGTGGTGCCCTATTTGGTCGCCCCCATTTAACCTATACTCATTTTTTTAAAAATTTTAACTTGTAGCCACCTTTTAAACAACTTCAGCCCCCTTTCTCCTCCTCATTCTCCTCCTTCGTTTTCTTCTTCTTCTTCTTCTTCTTCTTCTTCTTCTTCTTCTTCTTCTTCTTCTTCTTCTTCTTCTTATTCTTCTTCTTCTCTCTTCTACTGCTGTTGGTGCTGCTATGAAACTTCAGTTCATGGGATGATTGCCATAAGTATGTTTATCAGATTATTTAAAAATAAATTATAAATAATTACGTAAGTTAGTAGATAATAATTTGTGAATATTTTCACGTACGGGGTGTTTAAGGTCAGACTTAGTGATTCTTTTCATGATAATTCTGTTCTTTTCACGTTTATTTGTTTCCAATATTTTATGATTTAGATACTGTTGGCAATCTGATTATTTTATAGTAGTCTGATTATAACAACACTAATGAATCCAGGACAAAAAAACTTCAGCTTATTTAGTGCTGAAGTTTTTACAAATGAACTAAATAACTTCAGCATCTTCTGTTGAAGTTTTTGAACAAGCTTTATGACAAAACTAATGAATCCAGGACAAAAATACTTCAGCTTATTTGGTGCTGAAGTTTTTACAAATGAACTAAATAACTTCAGCATCTTCTGCTGAAGTTTTTGAAAAAGCTTATCCGGGACAAAAAAACTTCAGCTTATTTAGTGCTGAAGTTTTTATAAATGAACTAAATAACTTCAGCATCTTCTGCTGAAGTTTTTGAAAAAGCTTAATGACAAAACTAATGATTCTGGGACAAAAAAAACTCCAGCTTATTTAGTGCAATTACAAATAAAAACTTCAGCAAATAGAGAATAAAACTTCAGCTACTATGCTTAAGTTCAGCAATTACAAACAAAAACTTCAGCAAATAGAAAATAAAACTTCAGCTACTATGCTTAAGTTCAGTAATTACAAACAAAAACTTCAGCACACTTGGTTCAGCACACTTGCTACTTCAGGCCCGTCTACTAGAATGCTAAAGTTTTACGTGATTGCCTTTGCCACTTCAGCCCATATGCTTACGGGAAAAAGTGGGTATGCTTGCAATTTTTTTTGCAAAGCAGGCACAAGTTAAAACGTGACCCAAAAAGCGGGTATAGATGCAAATAATTGTCACATGTTGAAGGTATAGGCCAGTCCATTTATAAGCAATAAAAAATCAAGATTTAAGTAGCAACTTACACCATCGCTTAAACTAAAAGTAATTCGATAAATATATAATATATGCATAATTCATATATAGTATGCATAATTAGTGTATAATCTATATATACCATTTATGAAAAGTAAACAATGAATCCAACATCCATTTGTGTAAAAACTTAAAAACAAGAGGATATTATCTCCTCTAACCAATACAATTTAAATACAAAGGGTGTGTTTGGTATGAGGGAAAATATTTTTTAATTTTCTCATGTTTTGTTGGCTTAAATGTTTTGGAAAATATTTTCCCCATGAAATCATTTTCCTCCAATTTGAGGAAAATATTTTTCCGATCAAGAAAAGGGAAAATATTTTCCAAAACTTCTTCTCAACCTTCCCCACCCTATTCCCC
>NW_017672551.1:124136-127992 GCF_001879085.1 Nicotiana attenuata
TTCTTTTCATGTTATAGATAGATTTTTTTTCATTTTAACAAAATGAGTATTTTTTTTCATGATATAAAAAAGTTATTTTTTTATTTCAATGAAAAAGTACTTTCTTTTCATGATGTAGAAAAAATATTTTCTTTCATTTTAATAAAATGAGTACCTTATTTTCATGTAGAAAGAGTACTTCCTTTTTTAACCAAAAAAAGAATATTTTCTTTTTAGTTGTGAAGCACAAATTTCAACGTTATTTTTGCGTACAAAAATAAAGTCTTTTAGGTTTTAAGTGAATTTTCAGAAGAATAGTTAAATACTTGAAGAAAATAAAGTCTTGAAAACGCTGGGTATTTGGGTTTGGGGGGGGGGGGGGAGCAAGGAAACATGGGGACTTAGGGGAGGGGAGGAGGTGAGGAGAGTAGCATAAAAAAATAATTTTTACTCACTAACCAAATATTAGAAAATATTTTTCGAAAAAAGTTTTCTACTCATCAACCAAACAAGGGAAAATAAGTGATAAAAATACTCATTTTTTGTGGAAAATATTTTCCTTCGTACCAAACACACCCAAAGTGTAGATTGTTTTTTTGTAGTAGAGTTGTCAATTCCCAATTCCCATTTTTAAAAGGAAATCTTAAGCCGAAATCTGCGCTTTATTTAGACAACTTTTGCTCTATCATATAAGATATGATAATTTAACTTTTTTCCAATTAGACAAAGATAAGATAGGGATTATAGATGGATATAGGCTATTGGCAACGACGGCGAACTTCCGTTTTCGATTCAAATTATCCAAACTTATGTACACACAATAATTATATTTACTCTAACTTACGTAAAGACTACTAATTTATCACAGGCATAATTGATAATCCTATCTATGTCCATTCTAACAGCTAATTATGAGAAATTTTAAAAATTTATTTACACCCGGTGTTTATTTCTAATTAATTATGCAAGTGCCTTACATTGTATACACGTATCACTTTGCATTTTCACTTTATTTTTTTAATTACTAAAATCAAAATTGTTCGATTTGATGTCAACATAATTTTTACTGTTACATAACAAACATAACTTATGTGAAGCTTTCTTATTACTAGCCAAGTAGACTCATCCACTGACTTGGTTTAAAACATAAAGCCAAAAAAGGTAATTCTAAAGTTCAATTTTTCTTAATTAATATATTTAATAAAAAGACCACAAAAGGCAAGAAGAGGGTGAAAAGATAGTAACAAGATATCTCAGCTATTCCCTCCGTCTCAAATTATCTGTCGTATTTTTCTTTTTGACACACCCCTTAAAAAAATATTAATTAGAGGGAGGTTTGGACTATTTTACCCTTATTTATGTCTTAAGATATAATCTCTCTTCATTGAATATATACTCTATTTATGTGTTTTCTCCATCTTCAAGAACAATTACTATTAAGGGTAAAGTGGGAAAAAAATAATTAATTTTGTCTTGAACTTCTAAAATGACAAATAATTTGAGACAATAATTTTTAATAATCACTACAAATAATTTGAGACGGAGGGAGTATTTCTTTCTTGTCTCTTCTTCATTGAATCACTACATTATTCAGCCATCAATTGATAGAAACAGAAGAAAAAGGAAATAAGAGAACTGAAAATTGAGCAATAAAATATAGAAAAAATGGTTAAAGTTGTTCATAAACTATGTGAAATGGTTTAAATTTATCCATCATTAATAGTTGGGAGTCATTATGTATATGTCGCTATTAAATTAGCCTATGTTTGTTCTTATTAACTAATAGAACTTATTAGCACTAGAAATTGTCACGTGTCAAAGGTAAAAGGGTCAAATTTGTCCCTGATTATGCTAAATGGCCTAAATATGCCATCCGCAAATAGTTTGGTCAATTATATCCTTGTTGTTACACTCTGATTACGTGACATAAAATAAATGCAAATTGACTATCAGTTGCATCAATAGGGCAAGACTTTCTAAGTTTTGTCGCTGATCACGCCCAACTATGCCTTATAAAAAGGACAAAGCGGTCGTTGCAATTATATTCCGGTTAACAAGTCCGGAGTCGAATCCCACAGGGAATTAACCTATCAATCACAGGACTCACACAAATTCATGTATTCAATCTTCGAAAATATTTAAGTAATAAATTGGGTGTCTACTAACTAAATATTACGTAATAAAAATGCAGTAATTAAGAACTAACTACGAACGGGTTGTAGTCAAGAATTGGAATGATCTAAGGTTCTGATTTTCCCTATTGTCGGAATCTTTTCCGCTACGTTTCCTATAAATTTGCCTAAGTCTTCTCTATCGATCATGAGCACTCTGACTATCGTAACTCTCTCCCGAGTAATTATAACAATATACTAGACATATTCTCCCGAATACGCTAGCTTAGCCTTAAGTACAGCTCACTTAGATCGCACCAAGGTTTCGTTATCCCTAATCCCACCTTTAAACCCTTCGTATTGATCCCTCATATACGTTAGGAGTGATGTTGTTCAACAACTACCTAAATATGCACTCTCTCCCGAGTAATACATACTAAATAGGAACAGTTAATTGAGGGCCCTTCAATCAACAACAATAAGCATATAGTTGAACAAATAGAGAGAATACTATAGCAAATCTATATCAATGTAACAAGAAATTCATCCTCCAATAGGTTCCATCAAAACCCTAGATTAGGAGTTTAGATACTCATACTCCTAATTACAATATCCAAAGTAATTTACATAATTAAATTACAGAGTAAAGATAAAGAGATGTAGAAATCGATGATTCTAACTCCCAAGTAGTGTTCCATGAACTATTCTTGCCTCCGGTTGCAAAAGTCCTTCAAAGTGGCGTTTTTGGGTCTATTTATATGTTTAGGATAAGACCTAAACGTGTAGGTCAAATCCTAGTCAAGCCGGGAAACAAATAAAGTCTTCAAAACTCGGACTGGACCTGGCCCCAGGCCTGGCGTCGCTAGTCTAACGCCAGCCTCAGCCTGGACTTTGGCTGGCCTCGCCAGTCTAAAGCCTGGTTCAGCCTGGCCTTTGGCTGGCCTCGCCAGGCTAAAGCCTGGTTGAGCTGGCTTTTGCCTGGACTCTACTTTTCACTGTTCTCGCGCACACTTTCAACGTTTAAGTATCCAAAGTGTAATTTATCATTAAAGCATGTAAAATGCAAGGCACATAATGTATTAAACCATGAACTATAGCCGCACATCAATACCCCACACTTAAATATTGCTCGTTCTCGAGCAATCAAACTACACTAATGGACACAACCTATTAAGCAATTCCCTTAACTCATTATACCAAGAATCTTTTAAATAGTTTAAGCACAAAGGTGTGACATCCTCGCCTCAAGAATCGACTCACAAATACCATGCATTATTTACAATTCACTTACTTACTCTAATATGGAGGTCAACAACATTACCTTTCCTTTATGAACTCATGTCGCCTCACCAATCAAAGCGCTTAGTCACACAATGAATTTAATAACGTAGGAACTCAAGATAGGAAAAATTCACTCGCTCTCAGAAATAACATTCATATGCCCCAAATGACGTACCATAAGCTTGCCCGTAGTGTAATACTCCACTAATCGAATTCATTTAGTCTAAGATCAAATAGGACTTTCATTGGTTGTAATGTAGGCTGCGGGTTGGTAGGATACATTTGGATACAAGTGACTACACCTCCCTTAAGCACTTTAATACAAACACTTTAACCTTCAAGCCCATACTTATGTCAAACCAAAATTCCACCTTAACTTCACTATATTTTACCCCCTACTTCTTTAAGCACCAGTACATCAAAAGCCATCACCATCAGGAATTATTTTTTTCATACACTATATATATATATATATATATATATAT
>NW_017672551.1:128192-147173 GCF_001879085.1 Nicotiana attenuata
CCACACTTTAACTTTTCCATAATTCATCACAATTCAAGTGCTCATGAGAGGTGACAAGGTTCAAATATATGGTCGATTCAAACAAAGGGGTACAACTTGTAATGTGATTACCAAAGAAATAGAATTATAGGCTCAAAGGAGTTAACTACGATACATACATTTAGGTGGGTAATATATATATATATATATATATATATATATATATATATATGCCTTAACAAAGAACCGCCTATATCACTTCTCAAACTGAACAAGACCACTATTTCGCTTTGCACACACACGGGGCAAGTTCTAGACATCAAATGCAATGCACAGAATACATATAACCTCACACAGACATGGCACATAACTCATTCGGGATTGGTTTTTATCACGACACTCCAGTCAAAGCAGTTAAGAAAATTTAAGAATCCACGATTTAAGGTATTTATCCTAGAGTCAAAAATTGAGCCTAAGCGTCACAATCAGAGTACTGACTATTCTCAAGGCATCACAAAGCTCAGAGATATTGCTGCGATTAAATGCATAGCCACGTGGTTCCTACTCCTAAAAATTAAAACTACCTACACCCGGTTCAACTAAAAACCCTTGGAAAAGAACCGCGGCCCAAAGAAAAACTAATGGGGAATTACTACACTACCTACACAAAAAAATCTTTTTGGTATTTTCTTTAGACTTACTTCCCTCAAGAAAACTGTCTAGGAGATCCATCGTCGGTAAAAGTCCAATATTTTTATATTTTTTTTTGAATACTTTCTGTCTAAAAACAACTAAAAAGAAAAACAAAAATAAAAAAATAAATTCTAAAAATAAAAACAAATTCTTAAAACAATTAACTAAAATAATTAGCTAACGAAAACGACACTTACTACAACAACCAACCCCTCTCAGAAGAGATTCTGGGACCCCGGGACTTTGACTACTGTTTTCCACTACTCTCCTATTCACTCACTGACAATTTCCAACTCGGTGAAACTATTGAATAACCTCCTCCGGTGCAAGCATTGCTCGGAGCCCATTCTCGAGGCTCTTGTGAACTCTGAAGCATCGGGGATTTGGGATTTTTGCTTCTACACTCTGCACTCTTTTAATCCTGTTATTGGTTAGTGTTTAAACTCTCATAATGATTCTTTCTTGCATATGTATCTGAACTTTGATTCAACTGTGATTTTGTTCAACTTTGATGTCATTCTGTGACAAATGAGAATAGTCTGCTGTAATTTGCATTCTCTGATCTCGACCTTGTAGCATCTTACATGTTAATTTTGGGTTCCAATATTGTGGTTGTATGAGTTTCTGCATATTGTGATTAACTAATGTTCTCTATGATACCTGATCCTGTTTGTATTATACTGCTAATCCTGAGTTTGGTATAATCTGATCCTTTAAGTTCTAAATTGGTTGCATAACTTGGTTTTATTGGCCTAATGCCTTGCCTATTAACTTTGCAGTCCTAGATCCTTTGTCTTTTGTCATATGTTACCCCTGCCAATATGCTAGTTTATGTTCATTATGTGATTATCCTGTAAGTTTGCAAATGCTTTTTTCAAAACCTATTACTTTAGTATTATTTTCACTAGTTGTTTCCTGTCATGAGTTTAATTCTGGAGCTGGCTAAAAGCCAAAGCCCTTCCCCTAAGTCTCCTCTATCAACCTCCCTAGAGTGAGTACTGCCCTGGGTTCTTGAAGCCCTTGGGAACTCTGGCACACTAGGGTCCAAGGTTCTCTGCCACTTTTTCCTAATTTCCTACTGGGCACCCTTTTTCCACCTTACGGGACAAGCCAATGGGCTTGTGTAAATGGTTGTCTTTCCGGGACTGTTAATCAGCTCTGGCTATTGGGTTTTGGCTATTCTGTGTGTACATGAAGATCGTTTTCTGGGGTTTAATTGGCTATGACTTCTGGGCTATGTTTGAAGCCTGCTGGATATGATGTTGAAGGCCCAGCAAGGCTGGGTATTTAGTCGTGTATTTGGGCCTGCTATAGGCCTGTCTATTGCCATGTAATATTAGGATTCTACTTGTGAAAGGGGAATGGGTAGAATTCTATATCAACGTGCCATGGGTAGATGACATGCCTATAGGACTTGACAATATGTTTGCTATATGTGTTGTTCGATACATGAGCCCTATAGAAATCATGATATTAGGAGAAGCACACATGATAACTAGGGAATTTGATGTGTTTCATGCTCCTTCTTGCTTACGCTTTGATTACAAATTCTTACAAAATAGTCCCAAAAGGCTCATAAGTTGTACTTGATTGCAGGTTTGATCAACAAAGTGACGGGATGTCAAATATCGGCTCAAAAGGAGTGAAACCTGCACAAGTATCAAAGACAAAGACAACTCAGGACAAACTAGCCTAGTGCGGCGGCAGTCCATTCTATGCGGTCCGCACTAGGGAGATTCAGAGACTGGTTTTCAAGGCATCAAAGCAATGCGGCCGCAGTAGATATTGTGCGGCCCGCACTAAAGACACCGCGGCCACACCACCATTTTGTGCGGTCCGCGGAAGAAAAGATCAGAGAGATGTAATTTGCCAAGGTTCAAGCCAGCGCGGTCCGCAGTCATGATTGTGCGGACCGCATTAGAAACCTCCGCGGCCGCGGTCCATTCTGCGCGGTCCGCGGAGCCTAAGTTCAGAGAGCCAAGATTTCAAGTCCAAGAGCCTAGTGCGACCGCAGTCCATTTTGTGCGGCCCGCACTGGCCCCGCAGGGGCATTTTTGTCCAGTTTTTCCAGCTTAGTATAAATAGCACATTTTTCCATTTTTAGGGCAACCAGCTATTATCAGACATTACAGAACAGTAGTTGCGCTCGTGAGAAGCCATTTTGTAGCTATTTTGGGCACTTTAACATAGTTTTAGCAATTGAATCATTATATTTACTTCAGTAATTTAATATTATGTCTTTCTCTTCATCTATTTCTCTGATTTTATCTTCAAGCATGAGTAGTTAAACCCATTAGCTAGGGTTGTGGCTCAACCCTAGTGTGGGTAATTGATGGGTGTTGTGATTTAAGGTTAGATTGATTATGGGTGTTTGTTATTTGGGTCAATTTTATGATTTAATTTATGAAAGTGGTTGCAAATACTAGTTTGTGCTTAGTTGACTTGGCTCTTCTTGAGAAAGAGAGCCTAAGTCTCCAAAATTGACTCAACAACAAATTGGGATGGACTCAAGAGATTTGATAGTCCCAATTAAAGGGTTAAACCTCGAGAGAGTAATTACCCGACTTGAACCCTAGTTGCTCGGGCATATATGCATACCCAATTGGTCTCGAGAGAGTCAATTGGGCAAAACCACACTTTCTACCGAGAGGTGTAGAGTGGGTAGTATTGAGTAACGATTATAACATATTTTCCCAATCATGTCAATCGAGCCTTAGGTGCAATTACCCGTCAATTAGCCACCTAGGTAAAGGTCACTACCCTAGTGCCTTTTAAACTATTAGATACAACTTGTAGCAATTATCTCTTAGCTTAATCTAGTTGCATTTTCAATTAGTAGTTTGATAAAAATAGAATTATAAAAAAAATCCAAAAATGAATAGAAGACCAATTAAGAGCACACACGCAATCCTAAGCTAAATAGATACTCGATTCCAATCCTAGCTCTCTGTGGATTAGATCCCGACCCAAAATCGGGTAAAAGCTATTGCGACCCTCTCTCGCTACTTTTTAGTGGTGCGGAGTTGGCAGTGATCAACACACACCCTACTTGTTTACTATTCAGGCGCTATGTCTACTGTTGCGTGGTTATAGACATCATGAAGTGAACACTTTGCATGACTACTCAATTATTCACTAGAATAAGATGTATAATATTTTTTTTTGTCAACTTAGAAACCATTCCTATAGGAAATCACACACTTCACTCAACTTTCCTAATACCTACACATTATTCAAAAGGATGATCGTTGGACTAAATATTTTACCTGCTCTTATGTCTACTTCTGCCCGATTATTAGATGTCATGCCTATAGGGAATGAATGCTAATAACACCCTTTTCAATATGCACCACGCTCAATAGATATCATGCCTATAGGACTTTAATTACTTAAATTCGTTGTTGCATCACACTGTCCTTTAGAAAGCATGCCTACAGAAACTAAATATGTATAAAATCAGCTCAAACTGTCAACCTTTAGAAAGCCCATAGGAGTTAAATATATGAGGATCAGTCCCAATTGCCAGTCTCTAGAAATCATGCCTATAGGACATCACTACTCGCTCTTCAAACGTTGTTATCCACGCGATTATTAGGAAGCATAAGTAATTTTGAGCATTTCCAATAAGTTTTATTGTCCCTACTGCATAAATCACCTAGAGATCATGCATATAGGTTAAACCACTTATAACCTGTAGTCTCAATAATCAGTGAGTAATACGGGTGTGCATTCGATTTATCGATTCGATTTTGACCCTTATCGATAATTACTTATCGATTATCGATTTGTACTTATGCTTATCGTTATCGTTTCAATAAGGTTTCAATTTTTTCGATTTCGATTTATCGATTTTTGGGGCTTGTCGATTCGGTTATCGATTACAACAATAAGAAAATTTGCGGGATTTCACGGAAAGTATATCGCTATAAACACGCCTAACTAATATGGACAAAAAGAAGCTAAAATAAGACGAACACCGTTTATAACATAAAAATTGTGTCAACAAGCACATCCAACAAAACTAAAGTAAGGGATCAAGTGTATGCCACCAACACTCCAACTGTATAAAAAATAAAACAAAACAAAATACATCATCACGGCTAATTTTGTTTTCCATTAATTTGAACTTCATTCCCTTGAGCTTTAAATATGATCATTCCTTAAATGTGGTAGAGGAAATAATAGGGTTATGGACTTAGGGTAAGGGAAAGGGTATTATAGAATAATAAAAAAAAAATTATCTTTTTAGTATATCTTATCAGTTTATCGATAAACCGATAACCGAAGAGGACAAAATCGAAATCGAAATCGATAACTCGATAAGGAAAATTTCGAAAGCGATAAATCGATAAACCGATAACAAATAATCGATTCGATTTATCGATAAACCGATTAGAATGCACACCCCTAGTGTGTAATACCAAATACTCCTAAACTGTATAGTCGCATAGAAATCATGTCTATAGGGCTTAATGGCTTTAACTCGTCTCAATTCTGAAACTGTCAAATGCCTAACTTGTTCGCGTGCATTTGTTGTCTAAGTGTGGAGGCTAACTTGAGCCCTTGACTACTTTTATATGAAGTCCAACTTGTTTTGTATGTCGCCTAGTTTTCTCATTTTGAGCAACCTAAGTTAAGTCTAGAACCACCCAAAATAGAGGTCCAAACGCCTCCTGGACCATAGGCATGGGACGGGTAGTGCACGCATAAGGCTCGGTTTAGAACCAAATAGTGCACTTTAGGTAACAACTTAAAGATAGTAATCGGGTAGCAGGAGATGATAGTCTGTGCCCGCTGAATAATACGAGTAACACCCCATCTGGAGGGAGTTACGAATATTGCACGGGGTGATCCTTTAGGCTAAAAAAACTTAGGAACCNAAAACTATTTATAATAAAGTTCTTAAATTTTTGTGCTCTCTCTTCGTTTATTTGATCACATAGACTAATTCATATAATTCAAGTTCGGCCAGGAACCACAGTTGTGGACCTCGAAGAGTGCCTAACACCTTCTCTTTGAGGTAATTTCGAGCCCTTACCCAATTTTTGGTGACGCAAACTAGTCAAACAGAGTTATCTGCAAATAGGTGCCCTAACGCACCTTAAACGGTGGCGACTCTCTCTTTTAACACCCTTCCTTTAAAAGAGTTGTCACGTGTCGAAACCCGATTTCGCGAGAAAAAGGGGCGACATATATATAAATATATACATATATATATATATATATATATATATATATATATATATATATATATATAATATGTTAATCACCTTAATTTCTTCGTATGTTTACTTTTTTTAATTATTTTTTTAAATCCCCTTAGTGAAAATTATGCCCAGATGGCTAAGATTTGGTGTCAATTGTCTCTTTATGTAGTGTTAGACAATACTTACCATATTAGCTAACTTTTAGTATTGATTTAGGTGATACGTCAATTTTTATTTTTTACTTACTATTTTTTATTTAATTTTTACTTTTTTATATTTTTACATAGAGCTTTAGATTGTCTTCCCCTACCACCCTAAAGCACCTTCCCTTCAACCCTCACAACAACTCCATCTGCCCAATATATATTTATAATATCCATAGCTGACCTGACAGTTATATATATCTTAGCTAACTCTGTCCTTTATCCTTAACGACATTTCAACTTCCTCTTGAAATATAAAAGACCTTTGCCTTAATTATTACATCTGTCGCTAAATTATGACTCGACCACCTAGATTTCTGCTAACCACCACCAACTCATCCTCCACTTCACCGCCGCCGCCAACTCCTGCTGCGGTGGAAGGGGAGGCTGAGCCACCGTATTCTGTGACAGCGGAATCCGACTTTGTCGTCATCTTAGCCGCTTTACTCTGTGCAGTAATCTGTGTCTCAGGTCTCATTGTAGTAGCTCGTTGCACTTGGCTCCGGCGAGACGCGCCGGAAAATATGCCGCCGGCGAACAAAGGCTTGAAGAAGAAAGTTTTAAAGTCTTTGCCGAAGTACAAGTACGATCCTTCTTTCACCGGTACGGCGAACGGTGCGCCGCCGGTCACGGCGGAGTGCGCGATTTGTCTGGTCGAGTACGTTCAGGGAGATGAAATACGCGTGCTGCCGCATTGCGGACACGTGTTCCACCTCCAGTGTGTGGACACGTGGCTTGCGTCGCACGCGTCGTGTCCTTCCTGCCGGCAGATCCTCGTCGGTACTCGTTCTCGGTGCCGGAAGTGCGGCGAACTTCCTCCATTTTCCGGAGACTCCAACAGTGGTTCAATTCTACCACCGGCCGAATCTCGCTCTTGTGATATATCTTCCAGTACAAGCGAAGTAACCTTTGGCTGTAAGAAAACGGAAAAGTAACGGAGTTAACACGTAAAGTGTTACCGACCATTATCGTAACTGTAAAACGGTAACGGACTTTTGTCCGATGTTGGAAAAGGGGCCCACATGAGCTCGAGGAGAATTGGATAAGGTTGAAGATATTCCGGTTCTGATTGTAAATGATAGTGTAGAAGGTGACAAAAATGGAATAATTGACCCGAAGAAAGCTGCAGGAGTACTTTTTTTTTTTTTTAATTTTCGGCTAAATCTGAAATTTATTGGTCCGATTAGTTTGTGATTTATGTGAAATATCGACATTAAAGGTGAAATTGTTCCTATTAGTCCGAATTTATGTGAAATGTCTGACACTAGAAAAGGGGAAAACTCTTGCCAGGAAGTATTTTTTTATTAATAGAGGTTAAATTCGAAATCTCTCGTTAATTTCGACAATCTTCATCTTTTGTTTTGGTTTTTTATTCGGTATTCGGTGTTCATATTGGGACGCAATTAAATTCGAATTCGTATTGGAAAATACATTAGGGAAAGTTAGAGTGGCTTCATATTCAAAGCTCGTACCTAATCTTTAGTTAAAAAAAAGAATAAAGGAATATTTACCATTCAACTACAATAAGAGTGTAAGAAGGTGCCTTATTTTCTTTTTTTCTCTTTTGGCTATCCATGCTAAAGGAAAATATTACTCTCAATTGTTGAGAAACTGATACGTGAGTCGAATTAAATCCATATTTTTTGCTCTTTCAATACAAGATTTAGTTAGTGTTTCACTATTTAAACTCAAATCATTAAATAAAAGTTAACAAATGAGATCATTTACTCCTTTATAAAAAGAACAAATATTATCAACTTTTCAGACATTGCGCAAGCAATCGCATTAGATAATTTCCCTTAAAAGAATGAAGACATTGTTTGCCTTAAAAGACAAAATTGAATTCTGAATAAACGGAAGTAACAACAACAACAATACACCCAGTGAATTCCCACAAGTAAGGTTGACGAAGGGTAATGTGTATGCAGACTTTACCCCTACTTTTGGAGGGCAGAAAGACTGTTTACGATAGACCCTTGGCTCAAGAAAAAAAGCAGTGGCAACAAGCAGTTAGTAATAACAATCTAAGTATAAGAAAGATACCATATTAACACTAATACTACCGATTTGGAAAAGTAAAAGAAAAATATTCGACTACCTACTAACCTTCTACCCTAATTCTCGATCTCCACACCCTCCTATGAAGAGAAGCTGAAGTTGTTTCATATCTTACCTAATTATCTCTCCCAGTACTTCTTAGGCCCACTAAAGCTAACCTCTCACACCTCCTAACTGAGGCATATGTGTTTCTCCTTTTCACATGCTCTGAATTATCTTGTTTTTTTTGGTAATAAAGAGATCTATAAAAACGGACTTTAGCTTTTTGGAATTGAGGTTAGTCGATTGATTAATCAATCTAACAAAAACATTAGTTGGGAGTAAGTGTTTTAGCATCCAGATCACCCTTGTGGTCCGGCCCTTTTCCGAACCCCGCGCATAGCGAGAGTTTAGTGCATCGGACTGCCCTTTTTTTAGTCATTCCCAAAGCTAAAGATGCTTCTATACAGGAAACAATTGTAGACCAATCCCATTTCTGCCAAAAAGCAATGAACCAAAAGGATATGTATAGATAGAGAAGAAACCCACTTATCACAAATACTACCTATCATTTCATTGTGTTATAAAGCAATAATTGAGTTAAAAGGCAACTAAAGGTGAATCTTCTCAACTTGTATATGTCAATAGTCAATATCATCAACTTGTGTAGGTGAATGGAAAGTTGGAAACAAATCTAGCAAAGATTCCCAATAATCAATTATTTCATGCAAGTAACCACTAGAACAAGCAGAAGGATACTGCATATAAAAGGGGTTTGGATAGTAAGACAGAATAAGTGCATAAGATATATCAGTTCTACTCTAAGACCTTTCTATATCTGGGTGAATAAGACCTGCACTAAGGTTTTGAGCTCATCACTTTAAGAAACTTCATCTCTTACCTGTTCATTTCACACTATTAACTTCCACTAGTAGCAGTTTGACAGCTTCTAAACCACAAGGCTGCTGGCGGAAAGTTTCGTACGCTCCCAAAAAAGGAAGAGCAGACCTATTGAAGACGAGAATGAGGTACAATATGGCCATATTTGTCCAACGCTGTTCCCACCTCCTTGAGTGAAAGCATATATGTCAAAGAGATTTCAAACGCGATTGGAAAACATAACAAAGTGATCTGGATAAAATATTCGAAGATCTTCTCTTTCCTTTCCATAAACAAAGTGAATGCTACTTTTTGCCCTTTCAAGAATGAAGGCCCACAGTATAGCGACATACCAAGATAAAAATGAGTGTGACACACATCCCTTTTAGGAACTTGGTTTTTCGTTGCCTTCATATAAAACCAGAAACCACTCTGTGAAAAAACTTCATTTGAGACAAGAAGCAGGGAACATCTATATGAGGTGAAAATTTTAGTGGACTTGAAATATATCACCAGGATATAAGGCAAATGGGAACAGCGAGAAGAAACTCACTGCTAAACACTGTTAAATAGTTAGACAAAACCATATAAGGATTCACAATTTAGAGTTAGTGCGATCAGAATGAGTACAATCCTACTATATGTAATCCATGATCTTTCTCTAGACAAATCTCCATACAGTAGCACCGTTTCCTCTAAGGTTTGCCCACAAGAGAAAACAGCTAATTCTCATAACTAATCAGAAGTTCGATAAATATAATCACTGCTGGTCTCATAACATAACATACTAAACTTGCTAACAACACGCACATCGTTTCTAGGAGGTCAATCTGAAAACTACATAGAAACCAAACAAGCTCGAAACATTTCTACCATCTCCAATCACTTGTTAGGACTTGTAAATATTTCTCTGTCTTTGGATCATAACCACACAGAAATAAAGCATTGAATTCTGTAGCAGAGATCTTTGACAGATAGCTCAGCGATCTTACCTCACATGAATGCACAACGCGGTTATCAGATTCCTTTAGTTTATGAACAGCTTTGTAAGAAGTGAAACTGACGGGTATTCTTGATCAGTGAACTTTATAGAGCGTCTCCTATCAATCAAATCCTCCTTCATCTCCACTGCTATCACCAAACATGGCCGCCATTTTCATTGCCAAGTTTGCAGCCATTTCCCTCCTTTGGAAGTCTGGCATTAACCTCAAGCTGTCTCGAACATTCCCTATCTCCGACATTAACTGCTCCAAATTCTCAAAATCAAATGCTGTTCCTTTATCATCCTCTAAATCACCAGCAGCTACATCTGCTCTGGGCATTTCTTTTCTTTCACTTTCTCCTTCCAATTGAGACACAGATGATGACGGTAGCATTTCTCGTCCAATTAACTCGGTTCCACTCTTTCCATTGGGAACTGATTCCTTTGTTCCACTGGTTTCACCGGGAACATCTGCAGATACCCATCCTAAATCTGTGTCATCCCAGGGATCGGCTGAGCCAGCAGATAAGATTTCGTATTCAAGTTCAAAATCAGATTCTTCATCTGACAATTCTGAAAGGTGAGCCACAGAAAAACATTCGGTCATTTGAATAAGCCCTCAAAAAGGTATAAAAAGGGAAAATTGCATCATCGACAGAAATATTAAAACCTTGCGCTTCAGGTAATGAAGGTTCAGTAATCCTATCACCAGACTTCAAGATCATTCCAGGCCACATATAAGCTGAAAGTGCCCCAAAGAGCCGTTCAACGCCCTGAGAATCACCATCCACAGAAAGACCTGTAAAAAACATATTATTATAACTGAACTCTAAAGAGTAAAAGTTAAAAGAGGAGGAAGAACACTTCCATTTCGGCTTGCATCATTGAAAAGGTAAACCAGAACCAGCTCATGAATACAATAAGAAGAGTATCAAAAGTTATGAAACATAATTGGTTGCAAAATGGAGCAGGCATGACGCCGCGATGTGACATCATATCCCAAAGCTTTGCAGCAACTGGTATCACAAAATCTGTTGTATCGTGGATTTTTCGTGAATGATATTAACGTGGGCATTTAGACCGAGGGAGTGAACTATTGGGGCATGCAGCTGACCATAACATTACAGATTTTTCCAATTTTATTATACAGTAGATCGCCAATATGCAGATTAACACAAATGTATACCCTGAGACATGTTCAAGCAAATATCTTTCTAAATACAGATTTAACACCAACAGACAACCTTGGTACGACAAAAGAATCCAAGTGGATCTAGACTACGAAAACCTACAATGTGTAGACAGTCATAGATCTCATCAATGGTATAAATAACTTGGAATTAAAGTGAATAAAATTCTCTAATGGGAACCTTCAGACACTCCCGTTAGCAATTATATGACCAAAAAAGCGGAATAGATGACCTTAGCCACCTAAATTCTTCTCCCGTATATAAGTGGATGCAGCAAAGGATTTTATCGTTTAATATAAAAGATTCAAAAACAGGGGATTAAGAAAAGTGGTGACAAAGAATGATAGAAATCTCATGACAAAAACAAGAGACATACATTTGTCAAAATCAACATTTGATGCACAGGCTTCAACATATTCTATGTTGTGTTCGAGGCACCAATCTAAGCAGGACTTCTTAATCTCCAATGATGTCTCATCATCTCCTAATAAGGTGCTTCCTTCTGTTTCAGAAATTCCATAGTCCCATTCTGTATAAGGTCTACCAGAGGAGTCTGCACATTTTAACAGGCGTCGTCTGTATTCAACATGAGCTGAATGACCAGGAAGAAGGTCCACTTTGTTGCCAATGCATAACAAAATCTCAAACTTAAGGATGTCGGTGCGGGAAACCCAATCTTTCAGTGCAACAAAAGATGAGAGCTGCAGATGGTGGCAGAGAGAAGTCATCAGATTTCTGAAAGTTGAGTCTATAATCTCGTGGATCACCCTTCACAGAAGCTTTCGTAAAGTAGGAAATGAAACGGAGGAAAGGAAAAGGTCAGGCTTACATCACTAACGTCGAAGACCAACACCAATGCAATAAGCTGGTCAAAAGATGGCAAAGCTCCAATGGAGAAGTCCTCATGCAGATGGGCCATCCAAATAGAAACATCAGCATTATAATACTTCGTGTTGATTGTCCATCTGGTCAACAACTCAATGATGCATAATATTAACATAAAAAGAGAGTCCTAGATACTAGAGCATCTTTTACAAATTACAACAATATAGCTAATCAAGGGGAAGGGGGATATACTTTGTTAACTTACGGATAGGCTAGGATGTCAGAAGATGAATCAAAGGCATCTTCAGAATCTGTTGAAAGTAATCCTGCATTTAATAAAAATTGAAAATTATCTGGCAATGCTATATGAAATAGAATCACCTCCACAGATAAGATAATTTTTATAAATGGAAAACATACACTGAGCCAGTGCTACAAAAGATAATTACAAAGAGCGCAATTCCCCTAATAGAGCAGAAGGTGTATTGGAAACATCCTCTCTACCTCCACAAGGTAGGGAAAACGTCTGCGGACACACTACCCTCCCCAGACCCTAGTATGTGGGATAACACTGGTATGTTGTTGTTGTTGTTATATTGTTGTTGTTCTTATTGCAATTCCCCTAATAGATCAATTATTGCATCTACATCATGTACAGCGGCAAGATTGCACCAAAAAGCTAACAAAGAGATGCATCTATTTTAAAGGCTGTTACTAATTTTGCCTTCAAAAAATCTGTTGTTTCTCTCTTTAGTCCGCCAGATGGAAAGGGGTATGATAGTCCAAGTCTTTAGGGACTTTTTGCTTAATCCCGATCTTTTCCAACAAAGTATCAAGTCGAATAGCATTTTGGACTAATTAGCAAGTCAAAGTAGCAAGTCACATCCCTGTCTTTTTCAGGACTCGATTAACAGGACAAACTATAAGCATTGGGTCATTTGCCCTTCCAGGGTAGGGGTAAGGCTGCGTACATCCTACCCTCCTCAGACCCCACTTGTCGGATTACACTGAGAATCCAAGAACCAGTAATGGACTAGTTTTAACCCCTAAAAGGAAAGTACATTTGCATAAGACTATTTGGTTTCCCCTTTCATATACTTGCATAAGACTCTATTTCTATATACATCTTATGCTCGATTTTCCCCCTTTCATATTAATGAACCTAAGGAATACATCAAAAAGACTCCTTTTTCCCACTTTCACATATGTGTAAGGTAAGGTGATAGTTGATCTCATTCTCTAAACTTCATTTCTTTCCGTAACCTCATCAATGGTTTAAGCTTCACAGAAGAATGGAGAAGCCAGCTAAAAATCTAATATAAGTTTCAAAAGAAAACAAAAACAACAAAAATAAACCCAACAAGAAAGATGAGCCTTGCTGAAAAGGAATTGCCCAAATTGAACACAAATAAACAAGGATTCGTATATACAACTTTATGCATCAACAATGTCTCAGTATCAACTTAGTTGGCTCGACAAGTATTTCGATCTCACATAATTCAATCTTCAACAACAAATTAAGCTTCGCAGAAGGATGGAGACCCACAAAACGACATGGATGTGGAAATGCTTACAATCCTTCCAACGCCTCTACTACCCTAGAAGCAGTTAAAACTCCTCAGACATTTCAAACTAAAACAAAAACAACAAAAACAAAAGCAACAAGAAAGTTGAACTTGACCCAAATTGGAATTACCCCAATTAACTCAAATACACTAGGACTTGCAAAAAAAAAAAATTAAAGATTACAACTTTATGTATCAATCAACATCTCATTGCCAAATTAGTTGGGTCGACTATATGAATCATCAGTATGCAACAAGAAAGATGAACTCGACCCAAATAGGAATTACCCCAACTAAACACAATACACCAAGATTCATATAAAAAGATTAAAGATTACAACTTTATGTATCAGTCAATGTCAACCTCTCCAATATTTCAAAAGGTGGGGGCGTGAAGCGGGCGTTTTACCTACTATGAGGTGAGGAACCTTTATGCTGTTTGCAATTGGTAAATATGCAATATTATGACTAGTTATTTGAGTTACCCTCAATCTTCATATTCCTATAGATGAATAAAATTTTAATCATTCATTTGTTAAAGAATTTCGAGGGTCAATAGTGATAATTAGGAAATTTAACACATGATTTGAGTAATAACGGTTGGGCGAGCCCCGAGCGTTGGGCATTAGGTGTGTTTAGGGCGCACAGCCGGGCGCTTGAGGCATAAGCCTCACAGAAGTAAGCCCCACGCGTGCCCCGCCCCTCGGCGAGCCCCGACTCTCAAAAAAGCCTTTTAAAACACTGCTCTCTTTATGAATAATCTGTATTTATTCCGCTCTTTTCGGTTTATTTTATTACAATTCAACTAAACATAATAGCAAAGGAAACATGGAGTTGAATTGAACTCAGATTTAAGATATTTTCAAAAGAAAAACAAAAACAACAACAATTAATGCATATAGTTGAATGCGGCCTAAATCAGAATTACCCCAATTAGACACAAATACACCAGGATTAATAAAAAGGGATTAGTTGGGTCGACTATATAAATCATATATACCTATTCTGCTATATTCGACATTTTTATTACAATTCAACTACACATAACAGCAAAAGAGAAATGGGGATTGAACTGAACTAAGAATATTAAAGAGAAAAGAGGGTAAGTTTACTTACGGGAGAGAAGGGTACGTTTGCCGACGTTGGGAGATCCAAGAATTATGATTCCTGGCTTCTTTTCCAGCGATTTATCGTCAACTTTTGTAGGGTTCTGCTGCTGCTCTTGCTGTTGTTGATCCATTTTTGGTTCTTTCACTGCGGAGATTCCACTGCTTACTCTTTCGTTGTAGTAGATGCGATCGCTGCAACACTTTGTTAAAATTGTTGCCCTTCTAACATAATTTTATGTTTTAAGATAATTTAACTTTAAATTTCTTATTTCACCTTTTAATAAAAAAAATTATGGCCATATAATTATTTAAAATCATAAGATTCAAAAAAAAATCTTTTTAAAATTACGTATCAAGTTGAAATGAGAGGAATATGATAGTGTTTGACGTTAAAAACTTACTCACACCAAAAGTTTACATTAATATAACACACATAAACTTCTTTCACTCAATTAATTAATGTATATAATTACTTAACCATAATAAGTTGATATAGTTAGTGTAAGTATCGGGTACAGATAAAATTTGTATCGTAATTGATTAGGCACAAAATTTAAGAAAAAAGAAAAACGTTTGTTGTATAAAGTAATGTAACTATATACTATAAGATGATAAGAATTTTATGTTTTTTAACATGCCATTATCTTTATAAGAGCATGTCATTAAAGGTAAAATTAAAATATAAAACAATTAAAGACTTTTTAAATATTTATTTTAACATGTCATCTTAGCTTTATACGAACATTGTTTGACTCAAAAGTAGTTTAATACTTTTTAAGCAAATCAATCAATGTAGAGGAAGGGGTAAATCGTAGTGAACATTAATTAATACTGGATCGAAGAACATAATAGTATAGATAAAAGAATCGATTAAAACAACACCTGGAAAGCTTTTATTGATTACAGAAACTCAGTCTGCCTCCCCTCGGAGAGGTTCAGGAAATTACAATCGAAATCCCCGTTTCTTCCCGGAGATAGAATCCAGGAGTATCTTTCTTCTCTTCTCCGGTCTGGAGTCCCCCCCCCCCCCTTAAGGGGTTCTTTTTCCTTCTATTTATAGCCCAAAATTCCTCATGCTGGTCACACGTTGTTGGGCCGGGTCGGGGAAATGACCTCCGCTCGTGGGGGGCCTCGACCTCGACACTTCTGTCATAAGTAGCAGCCGTTAGGCGTCCTCGAATTTGCTGACTGCTACTGCAGGATGGGACGGGACGGGGTCCTTGGTGCTGTGGTCGTATGGTCGGATTCTGACCAATACAGTTAGTCCCTCCGTTCGTCGGGGTCGTATCTTACCGACCTCGGCGGACAGATAATGTATGCGGCATAATCGTGGAGGGAGTCAGATCCGCGCGTTTTTTGTCGGTCGTGTTATAAATTTCGAAACTGCCAGTAGGCATCTCTTTAATGCTTCTTATGTCGTCACGATAGTTTCGAAACCGAAGAGCCGGCTGATAAACGAAACGTAGCTTTGTATCGGTGGTCACAGCGGCGCATGTTCCTGAGGAGCTGAATCGTTTCGTGCCCGTGCTAGGTTCTGGCGGCGGCCGTTGGTTTTTGCGTCCCGGAGAATTTGTATCTTATAAATTGAAGGGGTTTGCCACTCGTTTTTCGCACTTTATTGCTTATCTTTGAGAGAATTCCCAGAATATCTCCCCTTCTATCAGCCTGAGCTCTTCTTGACTCCTTTGCTCGCGATAATCTTGAGCTTTCTCGCTTCTTCCTCAAAGTTCTTCCCTCCTCTTCTTGTGAGTTAAAAATGACAGGAACTTCTTCTTTCGGTAGACTTCCGACTATCTCTCCGGTGGCCGGGGACCCTGCTTCGGCAGATGGAGACGTAGAACCGATGGAGTGCGAAGATGTTCCTTCGATCGAGGAAATTTTATCCCGCCCGGGGAAGGCAGTGGTGGATTTCAGCGCCGATGGTGGTGCGGAGCAGGTAAATATTCCTCCTCTCATAGGGGAGATCGGAATAGCGGATTTAAGGGCACGATGGGGTATTCCTGGTTATGTCGAGATGGTGCCGGCGAAGAGAGAAGATAGGGTCCAGATCGACCGTCCCGGGTTCTGTTCGTTCTATGCTTAACCCTTCTTAGTGGGGTACACACTTCCACTTGCGATGTTGGTGGTCGACTTCTGCCGCTATTATGAGGTGTGCCCTGCCCAACTCTCTCCTTACCTGTACAAGTTGTTCCTCATGTTTATCAAGTACGCGGAGCTAGCCGGTCGGGAGGTCACTCTGAGACACGTGCTCAGCCTGTTCGCTCCTCAAAAGATTCGCGGCACTATGATCCATGCGCGTCCCCGAGGGTCGAAAGGTTTAGTGGTCAAGATGGACGACAGGACCAATCGCCGTTTTTTCGATAACTTTTTCTAAGTGCGGACCGAGCATCTCGTAGCGGATCCGACTGGGTTTCCAGAAGTGTGGAATTTCGCCCGTAAGTCTTCTTCCTGATCTAGTAGACTACCCACTTTGGTCTCGTTTTCTTTATATCTCGTGTAAATATTGATCTATTTCGATGCTTTGCAGCCGAGAAGTTACCCCCGCCTCCTTTGGAGGGGATCCGAGAATGGGTCGAGGACATTCTTCCTCATACGGCGGGAGTTCGTACATGCTCGACGTTTCATCTGAGACTTACAGGTGAGATAGCGCCCTTATTTTTTACCCGTTTGCTTTTGTTTCGATCTTACCTTTGTGTTGTTTGCCGTGGCCAGGGAGGATTCGCAGAGTCAGGGCTCCTCAACTAGCCTTCCGTCGGTCGTCTGCGTCTGCTCGTATCAGTGCGGTACCTGCATCTCATCCGTCGAGGGTGGCGTCGGTAGAGTCTGTGGCCTTGGCCGCGCTGTCTAGGGCTGTATCTCCGGAGGGTCGGTCTGGTGTCGTCCGTCCTCAGAACGACTCGCCATCAGCCGGGGAGGAAGAAGGGCCGACAAAGAGGCGGAGGGTAGGGTTTGAGATGGAATCCTCCGGCGGTGATCAACTTGGATTTACCCCCAGAAAACCGAGAGGGAGGAGTTGTTGCGACGTCTACCGCCGAGGGGGAGCAGGTGGTCAGGGTTGATCCCACTAGTCAGAGCCAGGGGAAATCCGATGGTGTAGCGATCCAATCAGGAGTCCCTGCTGTTTGTGAGGTAGGACTTCCCGTTGTGGCGGAGAGTCGGGTTCCTGATGCTGTCGTCGTGTCTTCGAGCGCACCGTTGCCACCCTTGGGCGATCGCGCCGCACCATCGGCAGCTGAGAGGGGGAAGGGAGTAGTGATCGACGAGTACGAGTCCGAGTCTAACTTGGACCCCGATGACGTCCGAATGTTCGAGGAGGGCATTACTCGGTCGGTGGTCAATGCGGAGGGGTCGGCTCGTCTTGTTGAGATCCCCTCCGATGTGAACCTGTTGACACAAGGAGGCAACTTGGTGCCACAATTTAGCTTGTTGTGTTCGGAGGCCGAAAACGAGTCCCTGAGGAATGTTTCGGATGTCGAGGTAATGGACGAAGTAGCTGTGATGGGCTTACGGGTATGTTATATCTGATTTTGATTTGTTCCTCCGTCGTTGCAGAATGAGCATTAGTTTAACTGCTTTCTTGTTTTGCAGACGTACATGTTGGAGGTAGAAAATATTCGCAGGGCTAATGTCCGGTCGAGGATATTTTTGCAGATGCTAGAAAAATACCGTCGTTATCGTGATAGGTGCCGTGAGTTGCACGAACGATTAAGGACTGATCCCCGCAATTGGGCTTTGGGCGAGGAGTTGGAGAAGAAGGACCAGGAGCTAATGCAGGCGCTCCGCAGCAAGAGCGAGCTCGAAGAGCAAATCCGCCTCAAGGACGAGGAGCTTGAGATAGGCAAAGGGATTGCTGCGGCATGCGAGCACCTGCAGGGCAAGTTACGAGTAATGCAGTTGGAAATGGAGCAGAGCCAGGCCAGAACAATGGAGATGAATGCCGAATGGAGTGGGAATTGGCTGTGCTCGAAAGCAAGCTTGCTGATTTGAAGCGTATGGAGGAGGCAGCGTTGGACGCTTCGGCGAGGGTAGCGGCTTTGGAGGCGGCAATTCGCGTGCATGAATCCGAGCGAGAGTCGGAGAGAGCTACTGTGGCCCTTAAGGAGGCGAGGCTCGAGGAGCGGATTGGCGCTGCTGACATGGAGACTTTGGCCTTGTCGGATCGGGTTGCGGCCCTAGAGGAGGAGAATCAGCGGTTGAGGGCCCAGGCTGGATCATGCCGTGTCGCTGCTCCCCGCCAGGCTCATGAACTCTGGGTTTACCCCGAAGCTCAACGTGATATCTTCAAGAACTTGTGGGAGGTGGGCACCGTGCC